>NC_069502.1:894756782-894824282 GCF_027579735.1 Bombina bombina | reverse complement strand
TATAAATCTGCCCCAAAATACTGTCTAGTTTAGTTTATTAAAAAATAAAGATGGCAGCATCTTTATTTTTTTTATTCTTTTTTATTGAAAGAGACAAAGCAATCAACAAACAATAATCAGACACAGAGTAAAAGAATCTTGGTACGCAGACCATTAATAACACATTAATTAACAACTTTTATGCATTGAGTTCTTGATTTTAATACGGTTTTCACAGCAAGCAGGTCAAGATGTCCTCATGTTCCTTACGAGGATCAGCATAACTGTAGCGGGATCATCTGCAGACATCATTTTTATTATTAACATTTTAAATCAAACTAAACTAACTCAATAACATTTAACAGTATAACCAATATGTATTGGAATAAAATAAAAATTTAAAAAAAAAGGAAAAAGGGGGGGAGTATAGGGAAAGGGTGGGGGTGCTGACTCCGTGTCAGGGTTTTTTCCCTGTTTTGTTTGCCATGTGCTGCTGGCAGCCATTTTACTCACCTCTCTTGCTGACTATGGTGCATTGTGGGGGATGCTCCTCATTTCCTGCACTTCCTTTTATGGCCAGACTGATGTGCATCATCTGTGTGAGACAGGATGCAGTCTCAGAATTGTGATGTCATCACTTTTTATTTAAAGGGCCTCTGTTCAGTATGCTTTGCCTTTGCGTTGTCTCAGACTTGTTTGTGAGAGTTCCTGTGTATTACCTGGCTGTCTGACGTCCTTCCTGGTTCCTGATCCCTGGCTTGTTCCTGACTCTGCTGTTTTCCTTGTTCCTGATTCCAGCTCGTCTGACTATTCGCTTTGGCTCCTGACTCGGCTCGTCTGACTACCAGCTCTGGTTTTGACTCCTGGCTTGTTATTTGACGTGTGGACTTTTTATTATTTATTTGTTATTAATAAAGGTGTGATTATTTTTGCACTTCTCGTCTCAGTCTGATTCCTGGCACCCTGACATTACGCAAAGGCCATGAATCCTGATGGTGCTAATAATCCACCTTTACCTGCCATCATTTCGAGGATGGATGAACAGGATCACCGCTTGGTTCAATTTGCACTAGCCCTGCAAACCCTGCTGACTTGCACTGCACATTTGGACCAAAGTGTCCCACAAGTTATGGCTGCTCCTGTTTCCGCTGCTGCACCTAGTCCTACCAGGAGCATGTCTGGTTCTGCACCTCTACCTCAGCAATATGGAGGTGATCCTATTCAGTGCAGAGGGTTTTTGAACCAGGTGGGCATTAACTTTGAGATGTTACCTAAGGCATTTCCCTCTGACAGAGCTAAGGTGGGATTTCTCATCTCGTTACTCTCTGAAACAGCTCTTGCCTGGGTTAATCCCTTGTGGGAGACTAATTAACCTGTGATTTCAAATTACCCTGATTTTGTGGCCTCCTTTCGAAGGGTATTTGATGTTCCGGCTCGCTCCTCCTCTGCTGCTAAACGACTCATGTCCATTCAGCAAGGTACAAAATCTGTTGCTCAGTATGCTATCGAGTTCCATAAGCTTGCCGCAGAGGTTGGTTGGAACAATGAAGCCCTTGTTACCGCCTTCTTTCATGGGCTCTCTGATGCGATTAAAGACGAAGTTGCTGCCAGAGATTTATCAGAGGATCTCGAGGCATTGGTGTCTTTTTGATCCTAATTGACATCAGACTCAGAGAGAGGCCCTCTTTCAAGGAGTGCTTGCGGAAGCCTCCTGTTCCATTGTCTCCTACATGTTCATTCCCACCTATGCCTCCCTCTCCTCCCATGCCTCCTGGTCCAGAGTCACCAGGTACTGCTGAGCCGATGCAGTTGGGATTCACGCTTATCTCCGTGGTGAAGAGGGCCTTTACAGGGAGTGCAGAATTATTAGGCAAGTTGTATTTTTGAGGATTAATTTTATTATTGAACAACAACCATGTTCTCAATGAACCCAAAAAACTCATTAATATCAAAGCTGAATAGTTTTGGAAGTAGTTTTTAGTTTGTTTTTAGTTATATAGCTATTTTAGGGGGATATCTGTGTGTGCAGGTAACTATTACTGTGCATAATTATTAGGCAACTTAACAAAAAACAAATATATACCCATTTCAATTATTTATTTTTACCAGTGAAACCAATATAACATCTCAACATTCACAAATATACATTTCTGACATTCAAAAACAAAACAAAAACAAATCAGTGACCAATATAGCCACCTTTCTTTGCAAGGACACTCAAAAGCCTGGCATCCATGGATTCTGTCAGTGTTTTGATCTGTTCACCATCAACATTGCGTGCAGCAGCAACCACAGCCTCCCAGACACTGTTCAGAGAGGTGTACTGTTTTCCCTCCTTGTAAATCTCACATTTGATGATGGACCACAGGTTCTCAATGGGGTTCAGATCAGGTGAACAAGGAGGCCATGTCATTAGATTTTCTTCTTTTATACCCTTTCTTGCCAGCCACGCTGTGGAGTACTTGGACGCGTGTGATAGAGCATTGTCCTGCATGAAAATCATGTTTTTCTTGAAGGATGCAGACTTCTTCCTGTACCACTGCTTGAAGAAGGTGTCTTCCAGAAACTGGCAGTAGGACTGGGAGTTGAGCTTGACTCCATCCTCAACCCGAAAAGGCCCCACAAGCTCATCTTTGATGATACCAGCCCAAACCAGTACTCCACCTCCTCCTTGCTGGCATCTGAGTCGGACTTTAGCTCTCTGCCCTTTACCAATCCAGCCACGGGCCCATCCATCTAGCCCATCAAGACTCACTCTCATTTCATCAGTCCATAAAACCTTAGAAAAATCAGTCTTGAGACTTTTCTTGGCCCAGTCTTGACGTTTCAGCTTGTGTGTCTTGTTCAGTGGTGGTCGTCTTTCAGCCTTTCTTACCTTGGCCATGTCTCTGAGTATTGCACTGGTGGCAAGTGGCATCTTGGCAGCTGCACGCTTGACTTTTCTCAGTTCATGGGCAGTTATTTTGCGCCTTGGTTTTTCCACACGCTTCTTGCGACCCTGTTGACTATTTTGAATGAAACGCTTGATTGTTCGATGATCACGCTTCAGAAGCTTTGTAATTTTAAGAGTGCTGCATCCCTCTGCAAGATATCTCACTATTTTTGACTTTTCTGAGCCTGTCAAGTCCTTCTTTTGACCCATTTTGCCAAAGGAAAGGAAGTTGCCTAATAATTATGCACACCTGATATAGGGTGTTGATGTCATTAGACCACACCCCTTCTCATTACAGAGATGCACATTACCTAATATGCTTAATTGGTAGTAGGCTTTCGAGACTATACAGCTTGGAGTAAGACAACATGCATAAAGAGGATGATGTGGTCAAAATACTCATTTGCCTAATAACTCTGCACTCCCTGTAGGAGGAGGGAGGGGCTCTGCCTCTATTGTGGGTTACAGGGTCACCTTTTGAAGTCTTGTCCTACACGGCCAGGAAACGCTCACACCTAAGGTCCTGTCGGGGGCTGACCTTGGGTGGTTTATCCTCGTCCCCGGAGCTGCTTAAGGAGAAACCTTTGGTCACGGTTGTCCTTTCCTGGGTGGACTCCTCCATAGTCAACCAGGCTCTTGTTGACTCCGGTGATGCGGGATATTTCATTGACAGTGCTTTTGTATCAAAGCACTCCATTCCTGTTTTGCCTCGGTCCATTCCGCTTGCTATTGAGGCCATTGATGGCAGGCCCCTTCAGCCCGCACTCGTTACTCACGAAACTGCTCCGTTGTCCATGGCTGTTGGGGCTCTCCATTTTTAAACCCTCCAGTTCCAGGTGATAAGCTCTCTGCATTTTCCGGTTGTTCTGGGTTATCCCTGGCTCCAAAAGCACAATCCCAGTCTCAACTGGTGCAGGTCCGAAGTTTTGTCGTGGTCCCTGCAATGTATTTTCACTTGTCTTCGGAAACCAGTTAAAGTCTTCTGCACTTCTTTGGTATCTCAATTGCCAGAGGAGTACCGAGAGTTCCTAGACGTTTTTGACAAGGTGCCTGCCAGTACGTTGCCTCCTTACCGGTCTTACGATTGTGCCATAGACCTGCAACCCGGAGCCATTCCTCCTCGGGGCCGGGTTTACCCTCTGTCTGTTGCAGAGAATTGTGCTATGGAGGAGTATGTTACCGATGCTCTGTTGCGGGGGATCATCTGCAAATCCTGCTCTCCTTCAGGGGCTGGCTTCTTTTTTATGAAGAAAAAGGGTGGCGAGTTAAGACCATGCATCGATTATAGGGGTCTTAATCGTCTTACCATTAAGAATGCTTACCCTATTCCGCTCATTACGGAACTCTTTGACCGCCTCAAAGGAGCTACAGTCTTTACTAAACTTGATTTGAGAGGAGCGTACAATCTTGTTAGGATCAAGGAGGGCCACTAATGGAAAATAGCGTTTAACACCAGGAGCGGGCATTATGAGTATCTTGTAATGCCCTTTGGCCTTTGGGGAGGGTACTGTCAGGGTTTTTTCCCTGTTTTGTTTGCCATGTGCGGCTGGCAGCCATTTTACTCACCTCTCTTGCTGACTATGATGCATTGTGGGGGATGCTGCTCATTTCCTGCACTTCCTTTTATGGCCAGACTGGTGTGCATCATCTGTGTGAGACAGGATGCAGTCTCAGAATTGTGATGTCATCACTTTTTATTTAAAGGGCCTCTGTTCAGTATGCTTTGCCTTTGCGTTGTCTGAGACCTGTTTGTGAGAGTTCCTGTGTATTACCTAGCTGTCTGATATCCTTCCTGGTTTCTGATCCCTGGCTTCTTCCTGACTCTGCTGTTTTCCTTGTTCCTGATTCTGGCTCGTCTGACTATTCACTTTGGCTCTTGACTCGGCTCGTCTGACTACCAGCTCTGGTTTTGACTACTGGCTTGTTATTTGACTTGTGGACTTTTTATTATTTTTGTTATTATTAAAGGTGTGATTATTTTTGCACTTCTCGTCTCAGTCTGATTCCTGGCACCCTGACACTCCGCCTCCTGACCTTTGAAGTCATACGAGTGATAGGTCCAAGTAAATCAGAACAACATCTCCTCAGAGATGTTAGTATTAGATTGATTTTCCAATGGGTCAGTCAGGGCTTGCCATTCTCCATTCAAGATTGCTAGAAGCATCACTTTGAGATGAACAAATGGCTTAAGAATTTGTTGTTGTAAGGATGGTGTAAATGTAACTATTAGGGGTTGCCACTTTTTTAAGAATGGTGGAAGTCTGTGCTGTGTGTCTAATTTAGCATCATGTTGTTCGGTGAAGATTTGTTTTAGTAAAATAAATTACAAAGTCCTGTAAAATAGCTACAATGTAACTATTAGTTATATTGCAGCTATCTTAGGGTTTATTTTACAGGTAAGTCTTTAGTTTTAAATAGGATTCATTTATTTAACTATAGTAAACTTATTTCGTTTTATTTAAATTATATTTAAGTTAGGGGGTGTTAGTGTTAGGGTTAGATTTAGGTTTAGGGGTTAATAACCTTATTATAGTAGCGGCGACGTTGGGGGCGGGAGATTAGGGGTTAATAATTGTAGGTAGGTGGCGGCGATGTTAGGGAGGGCAGATTAGGGGTTAATAAAATGTATTATAGTGTTTGCGAGGCGGGAGTGCGGCGGTTTAGGGGTTAATACATTTATTATAGTGGCGGCGATTTGCGGTCGGCAGATTAGGGGTTAATACTTGTAGTTAGATTGTGGCGACGTTGGGGGGAGGCAGATTAGTGGTTAATAACTATAATGTAGGGGTCGGCGGTGTTAGGGACAGCAGATTAGGGGTTAATAGCTATAATGTAGGCGGCGGCAATATCGGGTCGGCAGATTAGGGGTTAATACTTGTAGTTAGATTGCGGCGACGTTGGGGGGGGGCAGATTAGGGGTTAATAACTATAATGTAGGGGTCGGCGGTGTTAGGGACAGCAGATTAGGGGTTAATAGCTATAATGTAGGCGGCGGCGATATCGGGTCGGCAGATTAGGGGTTAATACTTGTAGTTAGATTGCGGCGACGTTGGGGGGGGCAGATTAGGGGTTAATAACTATAATGTAGGGGTTGGCGGTGTTAGGGACAGCAGATTAGGGGTTAATAGTTATAATGTAGGTGTCGGCGATATTCGGTCGGCAGATTAGGGGTTAATAAAATACTGCAGGTGTCAGCGATAGCGGAGGCAGCAGATTAGGGGTTAATAAGTGTTAGATTAGGGGTGTTTAGAGACTCGGGGTACATGTTAGGGTGTTAGGTGCAGACTTAGTGTTTCCCCATAGGAAACAATGGGGCTGCGGTGTTAGGTTTTTTTTCAGCCGAAACTCCCATTGTTTCCTATGGGGAAATGCCGAATTTTAACGAGCTAATTCGGATTTATTCGGAGATACGGCAGCTATTTCGGATTCATTCGGTAGATTCGGAAGTATTTTAATTCGGAAATCCGAATCGATCCGAATCTCCGAATTTACCGAATTTTCCGAATTTCCGAATAAATCCGAAACGAACCGCACATGTCTACTTTTGGGCCTTAATGGAGTCAAATAGGCTGGGGGTTGTATTGAAGGTAGGTCACTTATGGACCAGAACTACTCGCACATCCTCCTATGCCGCAAGGACCGCGTGGGTCCAAGAATGTAATAAAGACAAAGAAGGTTGGGGGATGACATAAGGATATACAAAATTACCATAGATTGTGATGAAGCTCAGAGAGCTATTTAAGGCTCTCCGAGCAGGGAAGACTACTTAACTCTGCCAAATAAACAGAGGAAAATAAGGGATAAAGGAGCAAAATATACTATATGAACGGGGTAACTGTGCCTCTATGATCATATGTGAGACAAGCTTAGTGCAGGTACTATTGCTAGGTGGTTATAATCTCGGGAGATCTATGAGACTGTTGTGGTCACTCCAGGGCTTTTAATGTAAAAAATAACAGTGCTATAAGGGCTTACACAGGACCTACACCTCTATCTTTAGTAGTTCTAATATAAAGCTGTTTACTACAGTCTTCAAGAAACTCATGCTACTCTCTATTTTACTATGAATGAGTCTCATTAGCACTATAGGGTAATGGTAAGCTCCCTTATCACTATATACAGTTAAATATCCCCAAACATTCAGGCTAGCATGCAGTTATGAGAACTTACAATCTACTAGGGTATGCCCTATAAAATACAAGGATAAGTTGTTGTACATGCATCACTTGAATAACCTATGAGTCAACCCCCCCCATACAAGGGGTTTTCTTGCATATGATATTTAGGAGACTGTAGTAATTAATTAGAGTATAAGCACTGTAAGTTATAAACCAGTCCCCAGAGCCAGTATATATAAATTACAACATCAGACAGCAAAGTCTTCATTAGCTTGGGGAGAGATAAAGAACCCAATGTTATGCCCGGCTGCACAGAAAAGTAGCTAATAGTATTAAAAAATTAGAGGAAAGAAAAGAGAACACAGGTGACAAGGCTGCTGCAAAGAGTCAATTAAATCAAGTCCACTTTAAAGTTCAATGCATAGGCCCTCACGGAGTTCTCAAGGCTAACCCACTCCGGTTTTTATTATGGCTGCAGCACATGAGACATTCAGGCCAACGTTTTGGAGTAGGGCCGTTATACAATTTAGCACTACAGGAGATTCAGTGAGGGTGGACCAGGGCAGCAAAACCAGCTGCCATGCAGACACGTATGTAGGTGCTCCCTGGAATCTTTTCATACTTGCAGGTGACTGAAAGGTCCCCTGAACAAACCTCATCATGGTCCCATGGTAGTCCGGTTGCTGAGCGGACCTTTTTACAGCTGCGGCGCCAGTTACCTCACTCACGGGAAAGAGCACCTCCGTATGCACCCTCCTACTGCGTGTCCCAGTCCGAACACTCTGCCGCTCCGCTGCAACTGTTGTGACAGACAAGTCAATCGCTCTAAGGGGGGAGGCTGGCTGCGCTGCCTCAGGGTACTTGCGGCTCTCCAGGAATGAATCCATGCGCTGCTCTAATCGGCCGTAGTGATCACATAAAAGTTCTACCAGGGTCCCCCACGTCAGCTTCTGGGGCCGGTCCATGGCTGGTAAGCAGAGTAAGGAAACAGCCTACAGCAGAATGGTGTCCAATGGTGCGTTAGAGGGTTCCCTTAAGGCTCTGTATACGTCCCCTTAACCCAGGCGGCCAGGGGGGGAAGCGCCAGGCTCATGCGGGTAGGCCTCAGCCCTTCAAGTGTAGAGATAGTGACTGGCGATATAGTTTAGAATAGATTCCTGCAGATCGCCCTAAGCTCATATATTCATCAATAGGAATCCCTGCTGTAAATGTTGTCCATAGATAGCGAAATTCAGCAGGTTAGGTAGTTTTATTTTTGCGAGCTGCAGATAATGCGTCCAGCCATGTTAGCTGCGTGGCCACGCCCCTATACCAATTAGTTTTATTTGCTTTCTTTTTGTTCATTTGATGTATAGCAATTTATGCAATTGAGGACATAATATAGTTATGTAAAGAAAGTATAATAGATACAAATGGATTAGCACGAATGGTTAGTTCCATATTTAAGTTATTAACTTTATTCATATAAATAAAAAAAAACTTGTTTAGGCATTGTAACAAAATATCATTTGGTTAATGTTAACATTGTAACTGAGTATTACAGTACAAAAATACATATTATATATGTGTTACTATGTTATCGTAATAAGGGTATAATGTTGATATATTTTACTGCATATTATGAGTGTATAGCTTTAAAGAAAGTAAGGGGTTAATTGACTAATGAAACCTGTATAAAGGTGTTCACTTGAAACATTAGCATACAGCTGGTGAGCAAGGGATGGGAGGAGCCCGAAATGCGTACGGCTTGCTACAAGTGTTCATTTATCTTGTTTGTAAATTTTACTGGGTTCATTTGCTTTTAATTGATGAATACAATTTTTAAAGTTTTATTACAACCGACATCTGGAGTGGCTTGTTTTTAGAGTGCGGAGTACTTCTCTATTTTGTGTCTGTATTTACCACCGTGACAGAGGCGGTCTCCTTGCACCTATCACATGACCATTCCCTCTGAACGTGTCAACGCTGAAGAGCGCTTCAGGCTGGAGCCAGAGTCTGAGTGCTGCAGGTCTGAAAATCTTTGTTTTTAAATATATATGTACTAGTACTAAAGCCCATGTACACGGGCCATTTTTTTCAGAACAGCGGTCCCACCCCTTGCTCTCTCCCCCCTTTCTTTTGCTCTCTCTTCCCCCTCTCTTTTGCTTTCTTTCCCCCCCTCTCTTTTGCTTTCTCTCCCCCCTCTCCTTTGTTCTCTCTCTCCCCTCTTTTGCTCTCTCTCTCCCCTCTTTTGCTCTCTCTCTCCCCTCTTTTGCTCTCTCTCTCCCCTCTTTGGCTCTCTCCATCCTTTCTTTTGCTCTCTCTCCCCCCTCTTTGGCCCCCCTCTTTGGCCCCCCCCTTTGGCTCCCCCCCCCTCTTTGGCTCTCCCCCCCCTCTTTGGCTCTCCCCCCCCTCTTTGGCTCTCTCTCCTCTTTGGCTCTCTCTCTCCCCTCTTTGGCTCCCCCCCCCTTTGACTCTCTCTCCCCCCTCTTTGGCTCTCTCTCCCCCCTCTTTGGCTCTCTCTCCCCCCTCTTTGGCTCTCTCTCCTCTTTGGCTCTCTCTCTCTCCCCCCTCTTTGGCTCTCCCCTCCCCTTTGGCTCCCCCCTCCCCTTTGGCTCCCCCCCTCTTTGGCTCTCCCCCCCCCCCTCTTTTGCTCTCCCCTCCCCTCTTTGGCTCTCTCCCCCCCTCTTTTGTTCTCTCCCCCCTCTTTGGCGCTCTCCCCCCCTCTTTGGCTCTCTCCCCCCCGCCTTCTCTTTGGCTCTCTGCCCCCCCTTCTCTTTGGCTCTCTGCCCCCCCTTCTCTTTGGCTCTCTGCCCCCCCTTCTCTTTGGCTCTCTGCCCCCCCCCCCCTTCTCTTTGGCTCTCTGCCCCCCCCCTTCTCTTTGGCTCTCTGCCCCCCCCCCCTTCTCTTTGGCTCTCTGCCCCCCCTTCTCTTTGGCTCTTTGCCCCCCCCCTTCTCTTTGGCTCTCTGCCCCCCCCTTCTCTTTGGCTCTCTGCCCCCCCCCTTCTCTTTGGCTCTCTGCCCCCCCCTTCTCTTTGGCTCTCTGCCCCCCCCTTCTCTTTGGCTCTCTGCCCCCCCCTTCTCTTTGGCTCTCTGCCCCCCCCCCTTCTCTTTGGCTCTCTGCCCCCCTTCTCTTTGGCTCTCTGCCCCCCCCCCCTTCTCTTTGGCTCTCTGCCCCCCCCCTTCTCTTTGGCTCTCTGCCCCCCCCCTTCTCTTTGGCTCTCTGCCCCCCCCCCCTTCTCTTTGGCTCTCTGCCCCCCCCCTTCTCTTTGGCTCTCTGCCCCCCCCTCCTCTTTGGCTCTCTGCCCCCCCTTCTCTTTGGCTCTCTGCCCCCCCCTTCTCTTTGGGTCTCTGCCCCCCTTCTCTTTGGCTCTCTGCCCCCCCCCTTCTCTTTGGCTCTCTGCCCCCCCCCCTTCTCTTTGGCTCTCTGCCCCCCCCCCTTCTCTTTGGCTCTCTGCCCCCCCTTCTCTTTGGCTCTCTGCCCCCCTTCTCTTTGGCTCTCTGCCCCCCCCTTCTCTTTGGCTCTCTGCCCCCCCTTCTCTTTGGCTCTCTGCCCCCCCTTCTCTTTGGCTCTCTGCCCCCCCCCTTCTCTTTGGCTCTCTGCCCCCCACTCTTCTCTTTGGCTCTCTGCCCCCCCCCTTCTCTTTGGCTCTCTGCCCCCCCCCTTCTCTTTGGCTCTCTGCCCCCCCCCCTTCTCTTTGGCTCTCTGCCCCCCCTTCTCTTTGGCTCTCTGCCCCCCCCCTTCTCTTTGGCTCTCTGCCCCCCCTTCTCTTTGACTCTCTGCCCCCCCCCTTTTCTTTGGCTCTCTGCCCCCCCCTCCTGCTCCCTCTCTGGCTCTGTCTTCGCGGGACCCCGCCCGGCCACGCCCCATCGCGGCAACACCCGCCTGCCCACGCCCCTCGCGACGCCCGGCCACGCCCCTCGCGACGCTCCCCGTCGGCCACAAACAGCTGTGAGGTCTGTGGAGCGCGTTGCCGCTTCTCACGCAGCAGACCTCACAGCTGTTGAGTAGCTCGCGCTCCCTATCTCACAGCTGCTTGTATGCTGTGTACCTCGCGCTCCCAATCTGTCAGCTGTCAGCTATGCCGAAGTGCGCGAGAATAGAATCTAAGGCCAAGTGTTTGTCTGTACTGCGCATGACGGCTTCAGACAAACACTTGTCTTTTATAATATAGGATATCAGCATATACATATATATATTTATATTTTCTGTCATCGCTGCACGACTTACCCCCCTTCGCTGGTGCTGAAGTACTGATAACACCATGAAAGAAATATTTTTGATAATTACTGCTTTGAGTGTTTTGTTACATGTTTCTATGGTCTCTTGACAAGCTCATTTCCTGATATTTGTGCAGTTAAAAAATATAAAATCTCAAAAACCAGTACAGTTCAATGATCTCCAGGCTAAGCAACAATATAGGAGACCTGAATCATTATAAATATACCAAGTTCTTAGTAATTAATCCAACAAAGTGAATTAAATCTCCACCGTAACATCAATAAATGAGAGCTAAAAGGGTATCTCTTTCTGCGTGCGATATGGTGGCGATGACCTCCATACCGCACAAAATCCAAGGGCTGTTTTGACGTGCTCATGCACACTTTCCCCATAGGCATCAATGGGGAGAAGGTGATTGAAAAAATACTAACACCTGAAGTGCGGAATGGCGATCGCCGTAACGCAATCCCATTGATGTCTATGTGGAAAAAAAAGTTACGTTTAAAACTAACACCCTACCATAAATACCAAGTCTTAACACCCCTAATCTGCCACCCCCCGACATCGCTGACACCTAAATAAAGTTATTAACCCCTAATCTGCCGCTCCCGAGAGCGACGCCACTAATAAAAGTTATTAACCCCTATTCCGCCGCTCCCCGACATTGCCGCCACTAATAAAAGTTATTAACCCCTATTCACCCGCACCCCAACATCGCCGCAACTATACTAAAGCTATTAACCACTAGTCCCGCCGCTCCCCGACATTGCCGCCACTAAATAAAGTTATTAACCCCTAAACCTCTGGCCTCCCACATCACTGCCCCTAAATATACCTATTAACCCCTAAACTAACAGCCCCCCACATTGCAAAAAACTAAATTAAACTATTAACCCCTAAGCCTAACAACCCCCTAACTTTAAATTAAAATTACAATATCCCTATCAATATCCCTATCTTAAAATAAATAAAAACCTGTGAAATTAAAAAACCTAAGTTTAAACTAACAATTAACCTAACATAACTATCATACTAAAATTAAAATAACTACCAATTAAAAAATAAACTAAATTACACATTAAAAAAACCTAATACTACTCAAAAATTTTAAATCTAAAATTACAAAAAATAAAAAATACTAAATTGCAAAAAATAACAAACACTAAATTATGAAAAATAACAAACGAAATTATCCAAAATATAAACAATTACACCTAATCTAATAGCCCTATAAAATTAAAAAGCCCCCAAAATAAAAAACCCTAGCCTACAATAAACTACCAATATCCCTTAAAATGGACTTTTGTATGGCATTGCCCTAAAGAAATCAGCTCTTTTACCTGTAAAAAAAATACAAAGACCCACCAACAGTAAAATCCACCACCCAACCAACCCCCCAAAATAAAAAACCTAACTCTAACAAAAACCTTAGCTACCCATTGCCCTGAAAATGGCATTTGTATGGGCATTACCCTTAAAAGGACATTTAGCTCTTTTGCATTGCCCTAAAAAAGGGCATTTAGCTCTTTTAAAAAAGCCCAAACCCTAATCTAAAAAAAAACCCACCCAAAAAAGTTTAAAAAAAACCTAACACTAACCCCTGACGATCCACTTACAGTTTCTGAAGTCCGGACATTCAGACGGCAAGAAGTCTTCATCCAGGTGACAAGGTCTTCATCCATTAAAGTGGCATCTTCTATCTTCATCCAGTCGGCATCTTCTATCTTCATCCTGGCAGCGTCTTCTATGTTCATCCCGGCGGCACGGAGCGGGTCCATCTTTCAAGACATCCGGCGTGGAGCGTCCTCTGCATAAAGTCGCCGCCGTACACTGAATCTTCAATGCAAGGGAGTCTTTTCAAAATGGCGTCCCTTGCATTCCTATTGGCTGATTTGATTTTTGAAATTCAAATCAGCAAATAGGATGAGAGCTACTGAAATCCTATTGGCTGTTCAAATCAGCCAATAGGATGAGAGCTACTGATTTGAATAGCCAATAGATTTCAGTAGCTCTCATCCTATTGGCTGATTTGAATTTCAAAAATCAAATCAGCCAATAGGAATTCAAGGGACGCCATTTTGAAAAGACTCCCTTGCATTGAAGATTCAGTGTACGACGGCGACCGTATGAAGAGGATGCTCTGCGCCGGATGTCGGGCTCCACGCCGCCTGGATGAAGACTTCTCGTGGCCTGGATGTCCGGACATCAGAAACTGTAAGTGGATCATCGGGGGTTTGTGTTAGGTTATTTTGGGTGGGGTTTTTTTTTAGATTAGGGTTTGGGCTTTTTTTTTAAAAGAGCTAAATTCCCTTTTAAGGTCAATGCAAAAGAGCTAAATGCCCTTTTAAGGGCAATGCCCATACAAATGCCCTTTTCAGGGCAATGGGTAACAGGTTTTTGTTAGAGTTAGTTTTTTTTGGGGGGGGGTTGGTTGGGTGGTGGGTTTTACTGTTGGGGGGTCTTTGTATTTTTACAGTAAAAGAGCTGATTTCTTTAGGGCAATGCCCTACAAAAGGCCCTTTTAAGGGCTATTGGTAGTTTATTGTAGGCTAGGGTTTTTTATTTTGGGGGCTTTTTTATTTTTATAGGGCTATTAGATCAGGTGTAATTGTTTTTATTTTGGATAATTTCGTTTGTTATTTTTCGTAATTTAGTGTTTGTTATTTTTTGTAATTTAGTTTTTTTATGTGTAATTTAATTTAATTGGTAGTTATTTTAATTTTAGTATAATAGTTGTTAGGTTAATTGTTAATTTAAACTTAGGCTTTTTTAATTTCACAGGTAATTTTTTATTTATTTTAAGATAGGGATATTGTAATTTTAATTAAAAGTTAGGGGGTTGTTAGGTTTAGGGGTTAATAGTTTAATTTAGTTCTGTGATGTGGGGGGCTGGCAGTTTATGGGGTTAATAGGTTTATTTAGTGGTGGTGATGTGGGAAGCCAGAGGTTTAGGGGTTAATAACTTTATTTAGTGGCGGTGATGTCGGGGAGCGGCGGAATAGTGGTTAATAACTTTATTATAGTGGCGGCGTTGTTCGGGGAACGGCAGAATATGGGTTAATAACTTATATTAGTGTCGGCGATGTCGGGAGCGGCAGATAAGGGGTTAATAACTTTATTTAGGTGTTGGCGATGCTGGGGGCAGCAGATTAGGAGTGTTTAGACTTGGGGTTTATGTCAGGGTGTTATGTTTAAACTTAACTTTTTTTTTCCATAGATATCAATGGGGTTGCGTTACGGCGATCGCCATTCCACGCTTCAGGTGTTAGATATTTTTTTATGTCTATAGGGAAAGCGTGCACAAGCACGTCAAAGCAGCCCTTGGATTTTGTGCAGTTTGGAGCTCATCGCCACCATATTGCACGCACAAAGCGGCTTTTTAGAAACTTGTAATAGCAGCGCTATGGAGAGTGAAATAATGCAACTTTTGTTACGTTCGTTTCGCACCCTCTATAGCGCAAAACTTGTAATCTAGGTGATAATTATTTACGCTCAATTAATTTATTACTACTCAGTAAGCAATATATGAAATGACTGTGATAAATAAAATATATTTTAAGTAACTTTTTCTTCTTATTTTAATGTATTATGTAAATTCTTACATTATGCAACTGCTATTTTTCTTGGCAAATTCCTTAGAACAACTTTACTTATATCTGTATAATTTAAAACATTCATCTAAAAAAACAAATCATCTGCTGTATGCAGCAAAAAATGAATGGCATTGACAGATGGCTTTCTGTAAAGCAGACTTTATTGCCCCTGCAATGAACAGAGGCACTTGAGAACTATAAGCACTTAATTGCCCTGTTGAATTATAGATATCTTTTTTTATTAACTTGCTGGCTGTGACTTCCATAGGTTTTTCACTCCATCACTAAAGACCACAGAAATGTCTGACCTAACAAAATGTGATTCATTTTTTCTATGTTGTTTGACAAAAAGAAATGTGCAGGGACACGAAACCCATTTTTTTCATGATTCAGATAGAGCATGCAATTTTAAATAATTTTCCAGTTGGTTCATTCTCTTTGTACCCTTTATTAAAAAGTATACCTAGGTAGGCTCAGAAGCTGCTAATTGGTTGTTGCACATTTATGCCTCTTGTCATTGGCTTTCAGCTAACTTCCTGTAGTGCATTACTGCTCCTTCAACAAAGGATACCAAGAGAATGAAGCAAATTAGATAAGAGAAGTAAATTGGAAAGTTGTTTAATCCCTTAATGACCAAGGATGTGTCAGGTACGTACTACAAAAAAATACAGTTAGTGACCAAGGACGTGCCTGACAGTCCTCTGGGGTTTGAAGCACTGGAAGCGATCGTGTTTTTCGCTTTCAGGTTATTGCCGTGATGCCTCGATATTGAAGCATCCTTTAATACCCTTTTGTTTGCCACCAATGCAGAGAGAGCCAGTGGCCCACTCTGCATCGGCCAGCGATGGTGCCGATCGTTGGAGGGTGGGAGCTATTGAAGGGAGGCGGGTGGGCGGCCCATCTCTGGAGGCCTTTTCGGATCCTGCCCTTCAAGTGCTTGCAAGTTAACGGGAGCCTACGATTTTAAGCGCATTAAATGTATTGGAAGGAGGGAGAGGTTGGGGGTAATAAACTCTGGGAAAGGGATCTGGGAGGGTATTGAGGGGGGTGCTGCTACACTACAGAAAAATGCTTTTTTGTTTTTTTAAATGTATATAAAAAAATTGCAGATTTTTTAGCAAACTGGTACCCAAGAGGGCAGCAAATAGGTAGAGGACAGAGAGTTAGAGAGCTGTTTGGGGGGGGGGGAGAAAAGGGAGGTTGGGGGCTGAGGGGGGATCTAACACTGCATTATATATATATATATATATATATATATATATATATATATATATATATATATATTATATATATATATATTATATATATAAATAAAAATTATATATAAAAAAAGGCTTTTATTTTAGTACTGGCAGACTTTCTTACAGTACTTAAGATGGTGGTGACAATTGTGAGGTGGGGGAGCGAAGAGAGCTGTTCGAGGGGGGAAAGGGAGGGATCAGGGGGTGGGATGTGTCAGGTGCAAGGCTGATCTCTACACTAAAGCTAAAATTAACCCTACAAGCTACCTAATTAACCCCTTCCCTGTTGGGCATAATACAAGTGTGGTGCGCAGCAGCATTTAGCGGCCTTCTAGTTACCAAGATGCAATGCCAAAGCCAAAGTTTGTAAATAATTTCATTGAGAAACCTAAAGTTTGTGAAAAAGTTAACGATTTTTTTTTTATTTGATTGCATTTGACGGTGAAATGGTAGCATGAAATATACCAAAATGGGCCTAGATCAATACCTTTGGTTGTCTAATACAAAATATATATATATATATATATACACACATATATATACACATGTGAAGGGGTTATTCAGGAATGCCTGACAGATATCAGTGTTACAATGTAACTATTGCTAATTTTGTAAAGTCTAAACTCAGGACAAAATCTAGAAACTATTTAGCATGGGTGTTTTTGGTGGTTGTAGATGTGTAACAGATTTTGGGGGTCAAAGTTAGAAAAAGTTTTTTATTTTCATCATATTTTATAAAAAGAATTTAGTACATTATAAGATATGATGAAAATAACAGTATCTTTAGAAAGCCCATTTAAAACAGTATATAATATGTGTGGGTACAGTAAATTAGTAAGAGGAAAATTACAGCTAAACACCAACACTGCAGAAATGTTAAAATAGCCATGGTCCTTAAGTGTAAGAAATTTGAAAAATGGTCTGGTCACTAAGGGGTTAAAATTGTATGCTCTGGGGGAACTTCTGGGCAGCGGCCATGATAGGTCGCTAAGCTGATTCTGGCTCCAAGTCGCTATACAAATCTGCCCAAAACTCACTGTCTGCTGACTCATCAAGCCTTACTCTTTGCTGAAAATACTACAGCAATGCCAGTTCTTTCAATTGATACTACTATTGTCTAGATTGGAGTCAGATTCAGTGCAACGGAATACCATAAGGTTGCGGCCTAATATATACCATCCTGGCAGGGCACTTGTGTGCCGCTGTCGTTAAGAAGCAGTTATACACAGCAAGACAATGCAAGAATTTCCTTAGCATTATCACAAAACGTCATACTTCATCTGCCTGCCATACACTTGCTGAACTATGGAGACCGCCATGTGTATTTTGGAGGAGTTGCGCTGTCTACTGGAAACACACAAAGCAATTTTTGAAGAAAACCTATGCTTAGCGTTCAGTACCAGAGAAGATTATACTATCCAACACCCTACTCAGTCTGAAATGTCTCCAAAAGTCCATAGAATCGACAGTGCTTCTGAGCATCAGAGTTTGCTGCCTGCCAACAATAAACCTCAGAGTGACACAAGACCTTCTTCTACAAAGCCTATGATTTGTGATAAAGGGCCTGAACAAATAGTCATCAACATGGAAAGCGGTGCTCCACGGGTTAGAGCTTGTGAAAAAACCACTGATATAAGCCGACCAACTTTTGCCCTACAGTAAATTCCTATGAAGCATACCCTGATGGGGACCCTAACAGGGGACTGCACCCAAACGAATGGATCCATACAGCCACGAGTAGCGTCAATCTCACAAGCAACTCACTTGCTAACTCCCTGTACCCATTCAGACTTACCTCACTTGAACTGGGACCCTGGCGGCTCGCCTCAGATCGATCTTTGTGACCATGTCAAGAAACACTGGCGATTCACAGAGGACCTTTTGATTTCTAACTTTTATTTTCTAACATCCATTTTCATGCAATCTTATTGCGCTTACATTGGTTCCCTAGCGGTCCGCTTTAGGCTCTCATCAGCGAACACAGCAAGAAGCTGGGGCGATTCGCAGAGGACCCCTTTACAAACAGTGACTGCTAAAGGGTAATACCAACCGTAATGAACAAGACACAATCTAATTATTACTTACTTCTTTGTGTTCTTTTTCGATTTATGCTTTCATACAGAGAATGTTTTTGTGTTACCTCAGTTCAGCATAATATGCTTTAGTAATGACTGTGGTTGTTAAAAAAGCCACCCATTAACTAATAATTCTTTATCTAGTGAGTGGTCTACCAACTATCATAGCAAGATCTCATTATGCAAATGTCAATTGTTTTACTTTTACCTTGAGAATGCTGCAATGGTTGCTTTGGTTTAGCAATAAGCTTGTTAATAACCCATGTTTGTCCACTTTGGGATTTTAGAATTAACCTTTTAGAGCTTAAGTGCTTACGACACATTGTCTATCTCATATTTAGTGACCCCTTGCGACCTGTCTAATGTTTACCACTATTCACTTAGTTATACTGCTCTAAATAATGTCCTAATTATGTATCATTGTACCATTTATACACATAGGTGTAGCTTTTAGGGCCACCTCTTCATTTATATTCCACAATATGTCAATCTTATTATGCCCTACTTATATTCTTGGTGGTTCAGATCACAATATTGGGAGGAGGTCTTGCCATCAGCGGCCGTGATGGCATAATGCTTATCCTCCTATATTTGTACCTACTTGTGCTCCAAATTTTCCCAACATTTTAGCCCGTGTAATGTGCACCACTGGAGCATCTGATATAGCCATTACACCTTGATAGCATTACATTCAGGGACATGCAACTATATATATTTCTCCCTCTGAGTGGGCAAGATATATCTGATGCTACTAGCTTAGCCTATCCATATTTATTGAATTTTATGCCCTACATAGCCACAGTCGTAGGGTTATAGCGCAGCTCCACCTTATACTACACCACTAAAATTTCCTACTTTAGTTACGAAGCCGGCTAAGCTCCAGTTATATCTTTTTTTTTATATGATGTTATACTAACCTGATATATACATTTTTATTTCTATTTTGAAGTTCATTAAGCAAAAAAAAAAAACTAAAGAGGTTTGTTTTGAGGCCCAAAAGTGGCCTCCTTTTATCCCAGGATAACCTTCATTCCAAGTTTAATTCTGTATTTACATGAGATTCAAAAGTGGCCTCCGAGTACCTAGGAAGGTTTACACCTAATTAGGCAAACTATTTTAGCATTATATGACAACATTGGTTCAAAATGATTTTTTCTTGGATTTCGCACAAACATTTGATATTGGAATGTATCTGAAACTTACTGTGATTTCTTATTTGTATGCCTTTTTAGTAAACCTCAATAAAAAAAAATAAAAAAATTGTAAAATGGGTTTCATATACCTTAAAGTACATCTAAAGGATAATGGCATCAAATGGCTGTTCCACTTCTGATAAAAAAACAACAAAGAATCATTGTTTTTAGAAGAGTGGGGTGTGCCACTGTCCAGTAGTGTAGTGCGAAGTTTGTAAGCTGTATAAAATCGATCTGTATAAACTGATTTGACAAAAACAAGGTAATGCGCATGTGCGTGCATACTCTCACAGGAACTAGCACATGCTCACGGAATTAGTGGACATGCTCTCTTTGCACATGCATGCATAATCAATTATTTTACATATTACATCTGAACAGCAGGGGCCATGCTCACTGTAGATTGTTGATCTGCCCTTTTCTATGGGCATCCTGCATTGCCTGGCCAACACACTGGAGGAGGAATATTTAGCACTTTTGCAATTTTGCGCACTTGTTCATTGGATACACTGTCCCTTTTCTTAAACTAACAATTAATTTGCATGTTTTATTTTATTGATATATATATATATTTATATATACAGTAATTATATATATATATATATTCTACAAAAACAAAGAAAGAGAGCGCACAAAATAACTCTAAGTGCAGCGTGTTTATTACAAATTTGACATATAAAACCTGTAGCCTCAGTCCCTTTTGCAGAGCTACTCACAAGATATAACCTCAAACATGGGAGGTATGTAGACACAATTGAGCAAGCGGGATATACCCGAATCAGCGTCCTAACTGAAATGTAAATCGACGTCCACTGGATTAGTTCACTCAAAGTCCTTCAGGCGCTGTATGTCTCGCATCCAGGTGTAATCCTCAAAGGTGCAACGAGCTTCCTGTTTAAAGCTCTCAATTCAATCCACCAGCCCAGCTAGTGAAGGGAGCGTGCCTGACGCGTTTCTCGGATGTAACTCTGCTTCATCTGATGACAGTCTACAATAGAATTGTTATTGTTATAAAATATAGATAATCCCTTTATTAACCATTCCCCAGTTTTGTATAACCAACACAGTTATATTAATATACTTTATATCTCTGTGATTACCTTATATCTAGGAACCTTCTTCCAGCCCCCTGATCACATGACTGTGACTGTTTATTATCTATTGTCTTAAATTTAGCATTGTTTTGTGCTAAATCTTAAATAACCCCTTGTGCCTGAACACAGTGTTATCTATATGGCCCACATGTACTTTCTGTCTATTTGTGTTGAAAATAAATTTTAAAAGCATGTGATAAGAGGCATCCCTCAAAGGCTTAGAAATTAGCATATGAGTCTACCTAAGTTTAGTTTAAACTAAGAATACCAAGAGAAAAAAGCAAATTTGATGATAAAAGTAAATTGGAAAGTTGATTAAAATTAAAAGTCCTATCTAAATAATAAAAGTTTAATTTATACTAGACTGTCCCTTTAAGTATCTCTTTAAAGTCTGTAACTAAATACATTCGCTATATTTTCTTTATTTTTAAAGCTGTTTTGTTGATATGTTTAAAAATATGAATTTAATAAGTTAAATTTAAGGATATTTAATTTAATTTAACTTGATTTAATTTTTATTAAAAAAATGTGTTAAATATGTTGCCAAATAAGTCCTATGCACCAATTTCTCTAATATTTTAAAAGCTGTTTCGATGCTATGTTTAAAAATAAGTATTTAATAAGTTCCATTTGAACATACTTAATTTAATTTAAGTTAATTTAATTTGTATAAAATAGAAGCTTTTAAATATCTTGCTTAATAAGTCATTCACACCAGTTTATCCTGTGCTTTTTAGTTGATACTAACATTCAGATCTGTATTAAAAGGGCAGTAAAAAATGAAACGTTAATGATTCAGGCAGACCATGCAATCTTTAACAACATTTAAATTAATTTTTATTATCAAATTTTGCTTTGTTCTTTTGGCATCCTTTGTTGAAGAGTGTAAGATAATAAATATATATAAGAAAATAAAAGTAATAATATTTTTAGCTTCACTTGTAATGTAGCCCTTAATTTTTCTAAATTTTCAGGATATTTCACGACAAGCCATGCAATCAAGAGTACTATATTATAGGTAATTTCACTGCTCTGTTCAAATGGTATAACCATCTGGAAAACTACATTTTACATTCTCATTTGCATCTTTCAATCTAAATTATAATACAAACAGGAAACAATTGATTTAATGGGTAATATTTTGTAATTTTAATTAAATGAGAGTGGTACAAAAATTGTAATATTATTTTTTTTTTTTAACTCTTGTACAAATGCTCAATATCTCTATACTGTATATTAAATAATATTTCCTGCATGGCATGCATTTATATTGTTATAATATCATGTATATTTATAGCGCTCAATTCAGAATACAAAAATATACCACAATCATATCAAATATGTTCTCCGTGGTTTTAAAACAAAGACAGTTAAAGGGACAGCCAATTCAAACTTTCATGATTCAGATAGGGCATGCAATTTTAAACAACTTTCCAATTTAAATTTATCATCAAATTTGCTTTGTTCTTGTGGTATTCTTTGTTGAAAGCTAAGCCTAGGTAGGTGCATATGCTAATTTCTAAGCCCTTAAAGGCTGCCTCTTATCTCAGTGCATTTTGAAATTTTTTTACAGTTAGACAGCACTAGTTCATGTGTGACATATAGATACCATTGTGCTCACTCAGAGTCAGCACTGATTGGATAAAATGTGTGTCTGTCAAAAGCACTGAGATAAGGGGGCAGTCTGCAGAGGCTTAGATACAAGGTATTCGCAGAGGTAAAAAATATATTAATATAACGGTGTTGGTTATGCAAAAATAGGGGATGGGTAATAAAGGGATTATCTATCCTTTTTAAACAATAAAAATGTTGGTGTGAAATTTCCCTTTAATTCAAGAAAGGCAGAAAGTTATAGTACATATTTACCATTTTGCTTTTGTTTTTCTAAGCTTTTAAACCGCCAGTTCATACATTCATCTAAAATAGATAATATTTTAGTTGAAAATTAATTTACATATAAATCATCCAATACTTTAAAGTAGAACTTTTAGAAAAATGTTAAGCTTTTCAACTGGTATAGAATCTATCATTTACGACTCAATTACAAATTAACAATTCACTATTAGCTATTTTTGTTTGTTTTTTGTTTTTTTTCTACAGATCTATAGCAACATTTCACTCAAAAAAATGTGCTGTGTATATTAAAAAAAATACGGTTATATAAAAATTGTTTAAAAATAAATTTAAACCAGCAGATAATGCAAAATGAATATGTAAGTATCTGTAGTTCACTGGTTCAAAGGAGCAAATTCTCTGGTTTAATCACAAGACAGTTAATTTAAATAAAGAAATACATGTCTTATTTTATATATAATAAAAAGAAACAAATAATATAATGTACATTTATCTTTTTATCTGTGGTGTTTTTTATTTCTGCTTTATGTTACTTTGCCTCAAAGGTGAAATTTGAAAATAATAGACGCAATATTGTGTACTGGAATAAAACCTAGTATTCTACACTGTGAAAGTGCAATTTACTAGAAGACAATAGCATTCATCAAGCAAATAAATATAGTGAGAGCAAAGGTATATTGAAATATAAACTTGAAAGGATACTTACTAAATTTCTCAATATTTTAACATGGCATACTGTATATAATGGATAATTCAAAAATTAAAAAGATATGCCATTAAAGGGCAAGTATGGTGAAAAAAATACATGCTCTCAATCGTTAGAGCATGTCATTTTATCACTATTGACCCTGCAAATCTGTGTTCAACTACCGCAAATGGTTTAAGTACATGGTTCTTCAAGAAGAGATTGAAGAGACAGAATATATTGATTATTATATTTATATCTATCTTACTATCTATCTATATGTCTGTCTATCTATCCCTATGTGTATACCTAATTTGTTAATTCTAAGCTTTTTTATTTTTCTGGAATTAGGTCCTAGTTCCTCCTATGTGCAATCCTAGTAATGTGATTGGACTATGAACTTTTTGAACTCTATCTGCATTGTTGGTTTGTTGCATCTGCAGTGTTGTGTATTTGTATTGGGGCAAGCAACAGCATATCCATATGAATAAGGTGACATTCCTGAATTTGGGCAGTTTGTACCTATTTATTTTTTTGACTGCCCTGAATTTAGACAGTCCGTCCATAATTTTTAAAGGGCTGTCCTGGATTGTCCCAAATTTGATGGAATTGTTTTTCTGTCTCTTGTCCCAGTGTTTAAATGACAAGAACCAACTTTACTTTCCACAAAATCAGCTGCAGTTACTGCTACAATCCAGCAGGTGTCAGTGTTTACATTCCCAATAACAGCAATAAGTGGTAGTTCACTTTCTCTGTGCCTTCTCGTGGTTGGCTGGCATGAAATAGGTGGAGGAAGGTAGAATGAGTCTGGTCCACAGTTTACTGAGAACCTCCACTTGTTTTTACAGACGCAGTGTGGCAGAGCTGGGGCAGTCCCTAGTGCTCTTCATAGTGGTGATCAATGCCTGTCTGATGCTGTTGCTATACAGGGACCATTTGTGTAAGGTCTGTGCAGAGCTGGAGCAGGGTTTTACAAATTGCATAGCCACAGTTCATAATATTGAGTTACTAGTTACAAAATGTATAATTTGTTATATATGCACATGTACATTTTTTATCTGGCTCATAAAGTTTTGTGTTTAGCTCCTTAATATTCTGACTGCATCCTACATGTGACTGTCCTATATAATTTTCAAGTCATGCAGAGCAGGAAGTATGGCAATATATGTGCAAAACCATAAACATGAGTAACAGTGATAAACTAAGGCCCAGTATGTGTTAATATCTCAGTATCATTTAACTAAAATCATATACGTGGGTACACATACAGCATGGGCTGGCATACAGAGCAGGTGATATGTGTTTAGGCCTGGAGCACTTACAGCTACTGCATGGGTTAACAGTGTCCCACACAGCAAACTAATTCACAAAATGCTTTGCCTTGGAGTAGATGCTAAGATTGTTAAGTGGGTAGAATGCTGGCTTAAGGGTAGAAGTCAAAGGGTTTCAATAAATAGAGTAAATTCAAATGAGGGCTCAGTTACTAGTGGTGTTTCCCAAGGGTCAGTTATTGGGCCTGTTTTGTTTAGCATGTTCATTAGTGATATTGGAAGTGGGCTCCAGGGGAAGGTGTACTTGTTTGCTGATGATACAACATTTGTAACAGAGTTAATTGTCCAGTAGGAGTGGATCAAACGAGCAGTGATATTAAAAAACTGCAGTCCTGGGCAAATAAATGGGATCTAAAATATGATATTACCAAGAGCAAAATTATGCATATAGGATCCAAAAACCCAAATGCCAATTATAATCTCAATGGTACATTACTTACTTACTGCAACTAAAGAGGAACAGGACAATTTAAAATTTGGTAGACCATGCAGTAGTGCAGCCAGTAATGCTAGTCGAATACTTGGTTGCATTGGGAGAGGTATTAGTAGCAGAAATAGCAAGGCTCTTATGCCACTTTACAGATCGCTAGTAAGGCCTCATCTGAATAATTGTGTAAAGTTCTGAAGACCACATCTCCAGAAGGATATAAATAAACTAGAAACTGTCCAAAAGAGGGCTACTAAAATGGTAAATGGTCTAACATACAAATAAATATTTTTTTATCTAAATATGTATAGTTTAGAGGAGAGAAGGGAAAGAGGTGATATGATAGAAACCTTCAAATATATGAAGGGACTTAATAAAGTGGAAGCTGAAAGCATTTTCCACAAAAAAAAAAATGGCGTCACAATCTTAATTTAGAGGGTAGCAGATTCAGGAAAAATGAATCAATTATTCCACTTTCCTTCATGAATAGCATATGGACCAGTGTCAAACCTCTGCCCGGTTTGGACACTGCAGTGACTAAGGTAAACTTGTGTTAAGTTTTCAAGATTCTTCTGATGAAGAAAGACCTCCTTAGGAATATTCACAGCTTTAAAAAGTACAGCAGCTCTTCTTGTTTATTGTAAAGTAATTACAACAACAGTTTTCTTAGCAATAGTTTTTACTATTGACATTTATTGTAGGTGAATTATTTTCATGTGCCTAAATACATTAAAAAATTTCAACAATGATTTTTCCTTAATATTTATGAGGTGTCCCCTCCCAAGCAACTCAACAAAGGAAGAGTCAGCTTTCCTGACCCTCAGCCACAGCCATTTGTTTCTCTCCCAACCACATGCGTCATAACTCATGAGGTTCAGCTGCTCAATATTTCCCTGAGCCTGGTGGGCCAGTACTGGGGACCATTCTAATTCATTATAAGAGTCATGCAAACTGCATTGCATGACTTTCTATGGGGTTTACAAATTCAATGCCATTCCAACCCATTTAGAAAACCAATAAAAAACAGTTATTACCAGTGGTTTTCCAGTAGCTACGTGTTAATTTTAACAGTAGTAGTCTTAGTGGTTGAATGGTTTATTACGATAGGGTTATTTCGGCTAGGGAGTCTAGAAGATTTATTGAGGTATTTATTTGTACCAGAACCAGATATTCTGCTACCTCAAGCTACTTTGTTTCTACAAGCGCAATGTACACCACTACAGTAATTAATAAGAGGAACAAAAAAAATAACCAACTATATGTAATTGGAGTACTAATATCCAAGTGTTATGTATAACCCTCATTAAAAACTTATGCTCCATAATGCTTAAATTGTTGTGCACCACCTGTAATCTGGCTCATTTTCTTTCTATATGCATAGTAAATATTATACATAATATTAGGGGGGCTAATGGGGTAGTAAAATGGTAATAACAGCAGGAGTCTTAGAATTTAGGAGGTTTAATCAATTAGTTTTATGGTTAGGGTTGCGTAATGTCCAGTATTCAACTGGACTGTCCAGTATTTCATCAGGGTGCCCAGTAAAATCTTACATGTCCAGTTTTTTTTAAAGTCCCCTGAGTGGCAGCTAAATTTGAAATGCCTCCGCTCTGTTTATTACTACATAAAAAATAATTGTGTTATTTGTTACTGACAGTCATGGGGATGTTAAAACTCTTATAAATAGAAAAAAGTGGTGTTGGCACTAGGACCTAGTACATGAGGAAAAAGAGCTGGTAGTGATATTCAGCCCGGTGCTACCCCTAACTAATAGACTTAATAAAAAAAGAAAAAAACAGAATTTATGCTTACCTGATAAATTACTTTCTCCAATGGTGTGTCCGGTCCACGGCGTCATCCTTACTTGTGGGATATTCTCTTCCCCAACAGGAAATGGCAAAGAGTCCCAGCAAAGCTGGTCACATGATCCCTCCTAGGCTCCGCCCACCCCAGTCATTCGACCGACGGACAGGAGGAAATATATATAGGAGAAACCATATGATACCGTGGTGACTGTAGTTAGAGAAAATAATTCATCAGACCTGATTAAAAAACCAGGGCGGGCCGTGGACCGGACACACCGTTGGAGAAAGTAATTTATCAGGTAAGCATAAATTCTGTTTTCTCCAACATAGGTGTGTCCGGTCCACGGCGTCATCCTTACTTGTGGGAACCAATACCAAAGCTTTAGGACACGGATGAAGGGAGGGAGCAAATCAGGTCACCTAAATGGAAGGCACCACGGCTTGCAAAACCTTTCTCCCAAAAATAGCCTCCGAAGAAGCAAAAGTATCAAATTTGTAAAATTTGGCAAAAGTGTGCAGTGAAGACCAAGTCGCTGCCTTACATATCTGGTCAACAGAAGCCTCGTTCTTGAAGGCCCATGTGGAAGCCACAGCCCTAGTGGAGTGAGCTGTGATTCTTTCAGGAGGCTGCCGTCCGGCAGTCTCATAAGCCAATCGGATAATGCTTTTAAGCCAAAAGGAAAGAGAGGTAGAAGTCGCTTTTTGACCTCTCCTTTTACCAGAATAAACAACAAACAAGGAAGATGTTTGTCTGAAATCTTTAGTAGCCTCTAAATAGAATTTTAGAGCACGGACTACGTCCAAATTGTGTAACAAACGTTCCTTCTTTGAAACTGGATTCGGACACAAAGAAGGTACAACTATCTCCTGGTTAATATTTTTGTTGGAAACAACTTTCGGAAGAAAACCAGGCTTAGTACGCAAAACCACCTTATCTGCATGGAACACCAGATAGGGCGGAGAACACTGCAGAGCAGATAACTCTGAAACTCTTCTAGCAGAAGAAATTGCAACCAAAAACAAAACTTTCCAAGATAATAACTTAATATCTACGGAATGTAAGGGTTCAAACGGAACCCCTTGAAGAACTGAAAGAACTAGATTTAGACTCCAGGGAGGAGTCAAAGGTCTGTAAACAGGCTTGATCCTAACCAGAGCCTGAACAAATGCTTGAACATCTGGCACAGCTGCCAGTCTTTTGTGAAGTAAAACAGATAAAGCAGAGATCTGTCCCTTCAGAGAACTTGCAGATAATCCTTTCTCCAAACCTTCTTGTAGAAAGGATAGAATCTTAGGAATTTTTATCTTGTTCCATGGGAATCCTTTAGATTCACACCAACAGATATATTTTTTCCATATTTTATGGTAAATTTTTCTAGTTACAGGCTTTCTAGCCTGAATCAGAGTATCTATTACAGAATCTGAAAACCCACGCTTTGATAAAATCAAGCGTTCAATCTCCAAGCCGTCAGTTGGAGGGAAACCAGATTCGGATGTTCGAATGGGACCCTGAACAAGAAGGTCCTGTCTCAAAGGTAGCTTCCATGGTGGAGCCGATGACATATTCACCAGGTCTGCATACCAAGTCCTGCGTGGCCACGCAGGAGCTATCAAGATCACCGAGGCCCTCTCCTGATTGATCCTGGCTACCAGCCTGGGGATGAGAGGAAACGGTGGGAAAACATAAGCTAGGTTGAAGGTCCAAGGTGCTACTAGTGCATCTACTAGAGTCGCCTTGGGATCCCTGGATCTGGACCCGTAGCAAGGAACCTTGAAGTTCTGACGAGACGCCATCAGATCCATGTCTGGAATGCCCCATAATTGAGTTATTTGGGCAAAGATTTCCGGATGGAGTTCCCACTCCCCCGGATGGAATGTCTGACGACTCAGAAAATCCGCTTCCCAATTTTCCACTCCTGGGATGTGGATTGCAGACAAGTGGCAGGAGTGATCCTCCGCCCATTGGATTATTTTGGTCACTTCTTCCATCGCCAGGGAACTCCTTGTTCCCCCCTGATGATTGATATATGCAACAGTCGTCATGTTGTCTGATTGAAACCTTATGAATTTGGCCTTTGCTAGTTGAGGCCAAGCTTTGAGAGCATTGAATATTGCTCTCAGTTCCAGAATGTTTATCGGGAGAAGAGATTCTTCCCGAGACCATAGACCCTGAGCTTTCAGGGGTTCCCAGACCGCACCCCAGCCCACCAGGCTGGCGTCGGTCGTGACAATGACCCACTCTGGTCTGCGGAAGCTCATTCCCTGTGACAGATTGTCCAGGGTCAGCCACCAACGGAGTGAATCTCTTGTCTTTTGATCTACTTGAATCGTTGGAGACAAGTCTGTATAATCCCCATTCCACTGTCTGAGCATGCACAGTTGTAATGGTCTTAGATGAATTCGTGCAAAAGGAACTATGTCCATTGCTGCAACCATCAATCCTATTACTTCCATGCACTGCGCTATGGAAGGACGAAGAACAGAATGAAGTACTTGACAAGAGCTTAGAATTTTTGATTTTCTGACCTCTGTCAGAAAAATCCTCATTTCTAAGGAATCTATTATTGTTCCCAAGAAGGGAACTCTTGTTGACGGGGACAGAGAACTTTTTTCTTTGTTCACCTTCCATCCGTGAGATCTGAGAAAGGCTAGGACGATGTCCGTATGAGCCTTTGCTTTTGACAGAGACGACGCTTGAATCAGGATGTCGTCCAAGTAAGGTACTACTGCAATGCCCCTTGGTCTTAGAACCGCTAGAAGGGACCCTAGTACCTTTGTGAAAATCCTTGGAGCAGTGGCTAATCCGAATGGAAGTGCCACAAACTGGTAATGCTTGTCCAGAAAAGCGAACCTTAGGAACTGATGATGTTCCTTGTGGATAGGAATATGTAGGTACGCATCCTTTAAATCCACGGTAGTCATAAATTGATTTTCCTGGATAGTAGGTAGGATCGTTCGAATAGTTTCCATTTTGAACAATGGAACCTTGAGAAATTTGTTTAGGATCTTGAGATCCAAAATTGGTCTGAATGTTCCCTCTTTTTTGGGAACTATGAACAGGTTGGAATAAAAACCCATCCCTTGTTCTCTTATTGGAACTGGATGAATCACTCCCATCTTTAACAGGTCTTCTACACAATGTAAGAATGCCTGTCTTTTTATTTGGTTTGAAGATAATTGAGACCTGTGGAACCTTCCCCTTGGGGGTAGTTCCTTGAATTCCAGGAGATAAGCTTGAGAAACTATTTCTAGCGCCCAAGGATCCTGAACATCTCTTGCCCAAGCCTGAGCAAAGAGAGAAAGTCTGCCCCCCACCAGATCCGGTCCCGGATCGGGGGCCATCCCTTCATGCTGTTTTGGTAGCAGTGGTAGGCTTCTTGGCCTGCTTACCCTTGTTCCAGCCTTGCATTGGTCTCCAGGCTGGCTTGGGTTGTGAAGAATTACCCTCTTGCTTAGACAATGTAGAATTAGAGGCTGGTCCGTTTCTGCGAAAGGGACGAAAATTAGGCTTATTTTTAGCCTTAAAAGACCTATCCTGCGGGAGGGCGTGGCCCTTTCCCCCAGTGATGTCTGAAATAATCTCTTTCAAATCAGGTCCAAATAATGTTTTACCCTTGAAAGGGATGTTAAGCAATTTTGTCTTGGAAGACACATCCGCTGACCAAGACTTTAGCCAAAGCGCTCTGCGCGCCACAATAGCAAACCCTGAATTTTTCGCCGCTAATCTAGCTAATTGCAAAGCGGCATCTAAAATAAAAGATTTAGCCAATTTAAGTGCTTGAACTCTGTCCATAACCTCCTCATACGAAGATTCTTTATTGAGCGACTTTTCTAGTTCCTCGAACCAGAAACACGCTGCCGTAGTGACAGGAACAATGCATGAAATTGGTTGTAGAAGGTAACCTTGCTGAACAAAAATCTTTTTAAGCAAACCCTCTAATTTTTTATCCATAGGATCTTTGAAAGCACAACTATCTTCGATAGGAATAGTAGTGCGTTTGTTTAGAGTAGAAACCGCCCCCTCGACCTTGGGGACTGTCTGCCATAAGTCCTTTCTGGGGTCGACTATAGGAAATAATTTCTTAAATATAGGGGGGGGGACAAAAGGTATGCCGGGCCTTTCCCACTCTTTATTTACTATGTCCGCCACCCGCTTGGGTATAGGAAAAGCGTCGGGGGGCACCGGAACCTCTAGGAACTTGTCCATCTTACATAATTTCTCTGGAATGACCAAATTGTCACAATCATCCAGAGTAGATAATACCTCCTTAAGCAGTGCGCGGAGATGTTCTAATTTAAATTTAAATGTCACAACATCAGGTTCAGCTTGTTGAGAAATTTTTCCTGAATCTGAAATTTCTCCCTCAGACAAAACCTCCCTCATGGCCCCTTCAGATTGGTGTGAGGGTATGTCAGAACAGTTATCATCAGCGTCCTCTTGCTCTTCAGTGTTTAAAACAGAGCAATCGTGCTTTCTCTGATAAGTAGGCATTTTGGATAAAATGTTTGCTATAGAGTTATCCATTACAGCCGTTAATTGTTGCATGGTAATAAGAATTGGCGCACTAGATGTACTAGGGGCCTCTTGTGTGGGCAAAACTGGTGTAGACACAGAAGGGGATGATGTAGTATCATGTTTACTCCCCTCATTTGAGGAATCATCTTGGGCTATATCATTATCTGTGGCATTGCTGTCCCTACTTTGTTTGGACACTATGGCACAATTATCACATAAATTTAAATGGGGAGACACCTTGGCTTTCATACATATAGAACATAGCTTATCTGATGGTACAGACATGTTAAACAGGCTTAAACTTGTCAACAAAGCACAAAAAACATTTTAAAATAAAACCGTTACTGTCACTTTAAATTTCAAACTGAAAACACTTTATTACTGAATATGTGAAAAAGTATGAAGGAATTGTTCAAAATTCACCAAAATTTCACCACAGTGTCTTAAAGCCTTAAAAGTATTGCACACCAAAGCTTTAACCCTTAAATTAACGGAACCGGAGCCGTTTTTACATTTAACCCCTATACAGTCCCAGCTATATGCTTTGCTGAGACCCAACCAAGCCCAGAGGGGAATACGATACCAAATGATGCCTTCTATAAGCTTTTTCAGTGATTCTCAGCTCCTCACACATGCATCTGCATGCCTTGCTCTCCAAAAACAACTGCGCATTAGTGGCGCGAAAATGAGGCTCTGTCAATAACTAGAAAAGGCCCCCATCTGAAAAAGGTGTCCAACACAGTGCCTGCCGTTTTTCTAAACAATCCCCAAGATTATAATAACCATTAATAGTTAGAATCTGCAAAATATGCCTAGCAAAGCAATCGTTTTAGCCCAGAAAAATGTCTACCAGTTTTTTAAGCCCTTATGAAGCCCTTTATTCTTTTATTTAACTAAGAAAATGGCTTACCGGTCCCCATAAGGGGAAATGACAGACTTCCAGCATTACATAGTTTTGTTAGAAATATGGCCAGTCATACCTTAAGCAGAAAAGTCTGCCAACTGTTTCCCCCAACTGAAGTTACTTCATCTCAACAGTCCTGTGTGGAAACAGCAATCGATTTTAGTAACTTCTGCTAAAATCATCTTCCTCTTACAAACAGAAATCTTCATCTTTTTTCTGTTTCAGAGTAAATAGTACATACCAGCACTATTTTAAAATAACAAACACTTGATTGAAGAATAAAAACTACATTTAAACACCAAAAAACTCTTAACCATCTCCGTGGAGATGTTGCCTGTGCAACGGCAAAGAGAATGACTGGGGTGGGCGGAGCCTAGGAGGGATCATGTGACCAGCTTTGCTGGGACTCTTTGCCATTTCCTGTTGGGGAAGAGAATATCCCACAAGTAAGGATGACGCCGTGGACCGGACACACCTATGTTGGAGAAAAAGGACTGGGGTTGTATAAGCACTCTTTCCTAGTAAAGAGTAATGTAAGTTAAAATATCTAACTTTCATTTTTATGTATTAAAACAAGAAGGATAAATCCTCTCAGAATAGTAAATGTGAAACGAACCAAATTATGCTTAGAACAAAATCATGCAATCACCCCCCTGGTTCCTGGCCGATATCAGGAATCGTCGGCTTTAGGTGTCAGGGGTGAGAGACATGAATAATTATTAAAAACAAAAGTAGCACAAACGCATTTCGGCCTTGTCCTGGCCTTTGTCAATGTGAAAATAAACAAGCCGAGGCCCGGGTGCCACCCCTTTAAATTAGACATGTGGATGGCGAAAAAATTAGGTTCGGATCGATTCGGATTTTTTCGAATTTCGGTTCGGAGCGATTCCAATTCGGATAAATTTGAATCGATTCAGTTCGGATTTGTTTCGGATACATTCGGATTCGAATAAATTTGGTTCGGATTTGTTTCGGATTCATTCGGATTCGAATAAATTCGGCTGGATTCGGTTCGATTCGGTTCGGAAATTCAGAATTTCGGTAAGTGTTAGGTGGGATTAGACTAGTATTATGTACTGTACATTAGGTGTAACCCATAGCAGAGTGATATAACCTAATATACTGTACAATACTAGTGTAATCCATGGCCATCCAAATCTACCGAATAAATCCGAATAAATCCAAATAAATCCAAAGTTATTCGGATTTATTTGGTAGATTCGGAACTATTTTAATTCGGCGATTCGGTTCGATCCGAATCACCGAATTTGGCAAATTTTCTGAATTTCCGAATCTAACCGATCCGAATTGTACATGTCTACTTTAAATACTCTTACACTGTAATCGGAAACTCCAATCACCTACCAGTATTTGACAACACCCACCACATGGCCAATCAATGCTGCTTGTATGTATAATGATGGGGTGTGTGATAATCATCAAAGTGCCGATTGGTTCTTATCATAATTGACACTGTATGTTCGGCAATATGATAGTGTAACTATGAATGTCCTATAATACCCCTCTAATGGTATAGCTATCACTGTCAGCTCAATATACGGATACAATGATTCTTCAATGTGAGATTGTTCACTTTATCTGTGATCGATAGGTATTACGGAGTTACAGTGTCAGACAATGGGAGTGTGTTGGTTTACCTCACTACCTATTGGTCATAACGATCATGAACGTCATGTGTAAGGCGTGTCAATGTAAAAAAAGTTCTCTGCCCAGTCCTAACTGATCGTAATGTGGACAAATCGTTTCAAAATAGGATAGCTCACAATTCATTAAAATATGGGGATTGTTATCATAGGACTTGTAGTGCCATCATAATTGGATGTAAACGTGTGGGCATGTCTAAGCCATACAATGGGTGGTGGGTCGGTCCGGATAGTGATAAAGGAAAAGTGGGCGGCAATAATAATGGATACTAATGGTCCATAATGTTACATGATCGCAGTAAAGTACCTAGTCACATAAGAACAACCATATATTCTCCTGTCCAACCATAGGCACATCTATTCACATATACAGGAAGAACATTCAGACTAGATTACACATGTTCCCCTATGTCTTATGTCCTGTATTATAATTTATTCGAGAATAGCACTTGGACTTGATTATTAAGTATGGTTGATGTATATAATAATAGTGGGAAATAATATAGTATGTATGACACAAGGTGGTGGCAAGTTGAAACAAACCAATGTTTAACATAGAAAAAAGAGAATGCCGCTAAGGTAAAACTCAGTACTTTATTGATCAACATAAAAACTTGATGCCAGCGTGCAGTAACAAGTATTTTCAAACAGCTGCTTAGTCACAAACAGGCCAGTCTGACGCGTTTCGGCTGATATGCCTTATTCATAGACTTAATTTTGTTAATTCACCTGTGGGACTTTAAATGCCCCCTCACAGTCTGATTGGTATCCTGTGTAATGTGTCTGTAATAACTCCTCCCTTATGCGTAATTGACATTGATTGACATCTGCCTTTGCACACAACATACTTTTCATTATTTAAAGCCTGTCACAGTTGCCTATTACATTCATAGACATGTCACGTTTGCCTCAGTGATTTCTGGACCTATTATCTAAACCCAATTAGGATAAGAATAAGGGAAAATATGTGTTGGTTTATAATGTTGTGTGTCACAGAAAAGAAAAGAAAAGAAATAAAATTAGCCAGCCCTCATGTAGCTTAACACTAATGTTCCTAAATTGTTATATGTATGGAGCAGCGATTATCATTATCTGTATTTGCTTTTTGTAAATAAATCTGACATAAATAAACTTCCTAAATTTGAACACAATTTGTTCAATCTTTATATCACAGTAATGAACACCAACATATTGTGTTAATTATACAAGGGAGTTCGGTACACCTATTCCTTGTCCTTTCCACTACTCCCAAAAATTGATGATGTCATTTGTTATATTCAAGCCCACTGGTCTCCGTGTATTTAGGGTGAAGATCCAGTATGCCTCTCTACGTAATAGCTCCTGCATCCTACTCCCCCCTCTAGGTTTCTTGTCTATCACCTCTATGATCATCCATCTGAAGTTACTTGCATCACCATGATGATCATACAGAAAATGTTTCGCTACCCCTGTAGTTGTTTTTTCTTTGTCGATATCATTGAGATGCTCTCTTATCCTTGCTCTAGCCTCTCTTGAAGTGCACCCCACGTATTGCAAATTGCAAACGTTACATGTCACCAGGTACACGACAAATTCTGACCTGCAGTTAGTGCATCTCTGACATTCAAAAACCTTCTTTGTATGTGCCGATTGAAACACCTTGCTTATTAAAGCATAGCTGCACGCTGTGCAACTTCTGGCACCACATTTGTAGTGCCCTTTGCTGCTCAACCAGCTACTCTCTTTTTTCGGTGGCTTGAGCATACTTGGGGAGATCATATTCCCTATGGTGATATTCCTCCTAGGAGCAAATCGACAGCCCTTGTCTATCACATTTTTTAAGATGTCATCACCTCTTAGAATCTGAAGATTCTTTTTGATGATGTTACAAATCTTGTGAAATTGACTGGTGTATGCTGTAACAAATGTAATCTCACTACGGGTTTCCTGTTTTCGTTGTTTTGGTAATAACAATGTTTCTCTGGGCATATTCCTGACTTCTCTCTGAGCTCTTTTTATAGGACGCTCTGGGTACCCCCTTTCTCTTAGTTTTGCCATGAGAGTCTCACTTTCTGTTTCAAAGTCCAACTCGTCAGAGCAATTGCGTTTAGCCCTGATTAGCTGGCCCTTTGCCACACCATAATGCATATGGCATGGGTGACTGCTTCTTGCATGAATCAATGAGTTGGCTGAAATCGGTTTAGTGAACAGTTTCGTCCTAACCCCACCAGCAACGCTGTCACCTATTAGCGTGATGTCAAGGTAATCTACCTTTATCTTGTCAAAACAATGAGTAAATGACAAGCCCACATCGTTGCTGTTGAGGTATGACACAAACTGCTCACTTTGTTCCCTGCTGCCTGACCAAACAAACAACAGGTCATCTATGTAGCGCTTGTAGCCAACTATCTGTTCACTGAAGGGATTTGTATCTGCAAAGACGTGGGACAGCTCCCACCAGCCCATGAACAAATTAGCATAGGCTGGGGCAAATTTGGCTCCCATCGCTGTCCCACGCCTTTGCAGATAAAAACATCCATTAAAATTGAAGAAATTGTGATCAAGCAAAAATTCAATGACTCGTACAATGTAATCCCTTAGTTCAGGCGAATAGTCACTCAGAAAGTCTAGCATATACTTAATGGCCTGTAGGCCCTTATCATGTGGTATGGCGGAATATAATCCCACCACATCCACCGTGAGCCAGCAATATTCTGAACACCACATGATCTCCTCCACACAATTCAACAAATGCTTGTCGGGGGTGTCGGGATCTTGAAGTCAGAAACTGGACAGGTGGTGAATGATTGTTTTCTCTTCAGAGACACCATTGATCTGTTAACTTTAAGTCAGTTAGAAAAAGAGAGTATGGGAGAATCAACACTAAAAGATAGCCATACAGGGTACAAAAACAAATCAACATTCTATCCAACTCACTACAGGGGGGAAGTGCTGGAGAGTTTTCACAAGAGAGTTGAGGAGGATTTGGTAAAGCTCAAAAGTGAAAACAGCAATCACACACATAATCTCACTCACATTGAAAAGGTGGGTCTGAAGAAGCTGAAAGAGAGACAAGGTATAGTGATTAAGAATGCCGACAAAGGTGGCACAATAGTTGTCATGACCGAATCTGACTATATCAAGGAGGCTAATAGACAGCTCAGTGATGGAGAAATATATCAAAGACTGTCCTATGATCCCACAGTCAGGTTTCAGGCAGAGCTGAGAGATCTGCTTGATGATGGTCTGGAGGAGGGTCTGATGGACTTGTGCACCTTTGAATATCTCAATGTGAAGGAACCGGTGACACCTATTTTCCATCATTTACCGAAGGTGCACAAGTCCATCGAGAATGTGAAGGGCAGACCCATTGTATCAGGGATCGGCTCATTATTTGAAAATTTGTCAAATTGGGTTGAGTCCCTTTTACAACCTCTGGTGTGGAAGTTACCAACCTTCCTTCGAGACACCAAGCATTTGCTGAATTGTGTGGAGGAGATCATGTGGTGTTCAGAATATTGCTGGCTCACGGTGGATGTGGTGGGATTATATTCCGCCATACCACATGATAAGGGCCTACAGGCCATTAAGTATATGCTAGACTTTCTGAGTGACTATTCGCCTGAACTAAGGGATTACATTGTACGAGTCATTGAATTTTTGCTTGATCACAATTTCTTCAATTTTAATGGATGTTTTTATCTGCAAAGGCGTGGGACAGCGATGGGAGCCAAATTTGCCCCAGCCTTTGCTAATTTGTTCATGGGCTGGTGGGAGCTGTCCCACGTCTTTGCAGATACAAATCCCTTCAGTGAACAGATAGTTGGCTACAAGCGCTACATAGATGACCTGTTGTTTGTTTGGTCAGGCAGCAGGGAACAAAGTGAGCAGTTTGTGTCATACCTCAACAGCAACGATGTGGGCTTGTCATTTACTCATTGTTTTGACAAGATAAAGGTAGATTACCTTGACATCACGCTAATAGGTGACAGCGTTGCTGGTGGGGTTAGGACGAAACTGTTCACTAAACCGATTTCTGCCAACTCATTGATTCATGCGAGAAGCAGTCACCCATGCCATATGCATTATGGTGTGGCAAAGGGCCAGCTAATCAGGGCTAAACGCAATTGCTCTGACGAGTTGGACTTTGAAACAGAAAGTGAGACTCTCATGGCAAAACTAAGAGAAAGGGGGTACCCAGAGGGTCCTATAAAAAGAGCTCAGAGAGAAGTCAGGAATATGCCCAGAGAAACATTGTTATTACCAAAACAACGAAAACAGGAAACCCGTAGTGAGATTACATTTGTTACAGCATACACCAGTCAATTTCACAAGATTTGTAACATCATCAAAAAGAATCTTCAGATTCTAAGAGGTGATGACATCTTAAAAAATGTGATAGACAAGGGCTGTCGATTTGTTCCTAGGAGGAATATCACCATAGGGAATATGATCTCCCCAAGTATGCTCAAGCCACCGAAAAAAGAGAGTAGCTGGTTGAGCAGCAAAGGGCACTACAAATGTGGTGCCAGAAGTTGCACAGCGTGCAGCTATGCTTTACTAAGCAAGGTGTTTCAATCGGCACATACAAAGAAGGTTTTTGAATGTCAGAGATGCACTAACTGCAGGTCAGAATTTGTCGTGTACCTGGTGACATGTAACGTTTGCAATTTGCAATACGTGGGGTGCACTTCAAGAGAGGCTAGAGCAAGGATAAGAGAGCATCTCAATGATATCGACAAAGAAAAAACAACTACAGGGGTAGCGAAACATTTTCTGTATGATCATCATGGTGATGCAAGTAACTTCAGATGGATGATCATAGAGGTGATAGACAAGAAACCTAGAGGGGGGAGTAGGATGCAGGAGCTATTACGTAGAGAGGCATACTGGATCTTCACCCTAAATACACGGAGACCAGTGGGCTTGAATATAACAAATGACATCATCAATTTTTGGGAGTAGTGGAAAGGACAAGGAATAGGTGTACCGAACTCCCTTGTATAATTAACACAATATGTTGGTGTTCATTACTGTGATATAAAGATTGAACAAATTGTGTTCAAATTTAGGAAGTTTATTTATGTCAGATTTATTTACAAAAAGCGAATACAGATAATGATAATCGCTGCTCCATACATATAACAATTTAGGAACATTAGTGTTAAGCTACATGAGGGCTGGCTAATTTTATTTCTTTTCTTTTCTGTGACACACAACATTATAAACCAACACATATTTTCCCTTATTCTTATCCTAATTGGGTTTAGATAATAGGTCCAGAAATCACTGAGGCAAACGTGACATGTCTATGAATGTAATAGGCAACTGTGACAGGCTTTAAATAATGAAAAGTATGTTGTGTGCAAAGGCAGATGTCAATCAATGTCAATTACGCATAAGGGAGGAGTTATTACAGACACATTACACAGGCTACCAATCAGATTGTGAGGGGGCATTTAAAGTCCCACAGGTGAATTAACAAAATTAAGTCTATGAATAAGGCATATCAGCCGAAACGCGTCAGACTGGCCTGTTTGTGACTAAGCAGCTGTTTGAAAATACTTGTTACTGCACGCTGGCATCAAGTTTTTATGTTGATCAATAAAGTACTGAGTTTTACCTTAGCGGCATTCTCTTTTTTCTGTGGATATCGTTTGGCCTAGGAAGGGGCCATTGCTTGCTGCAATAGGGCTGCTTGCCCGAATTTACCTGTGAGAGCTCCGGGTAGGTGTAATTCAAATCACTGCTGTGACCGGTAGGAGCTGGAGAATAGCAAAGACACCGCGCACCCAGTCTGCCCCGTGATTGGCTAGGTACGGTCACGAGAGAGTGATGTCAGACGCCGTCCGAAAAAAATCCCCGAGCACGGTCGAGAACCGAGGACGGGTACAGAGGAGATGGCAGTCATCGGGACAGAGGTGTTTTGAAGGTGAGGTCATTTCTTTCACAGCCACCGCTAGCAGGACGGATCCCCGTGAGTCAGAGGAGTACCTTTCTTTACACATTTGAACCAATGTTTAACATGCCTGACAACCATTGGGACATAACTATTATGCCCTGTGGATTATAGTTACCTATATTATAAAGTCATACATTTTTATTAATAACCTTGACTGAACATTTGGCTATAAAAAATAACCATGTACAGTATGTAACTGGTTCCGTGCAAGTGCCATTTTACATTCCTTAGTGTGTAGATTATAAAACCATACATACGGTCATATTAATCCCACTAATAGGTATTCAATGGAGGATCTAATCAATTAGGCCAATAAGATCCATATAAGTACACTCAAGATATTTGCAAGACGATATTAGCAAGTAGATATTTGCAAGTAGATAAATGTGGTCACTATATGTTATAGAAAGACCCAGTAATTATATTGCAAGGACAGAGACTCCTATTTTGCTTATATATTTTCACTTTACTGCAGACAACATTTTAACGAACAGTAAATGTACATAAAAAACAAAGAAAACAATGAATATAACATAGAAGCCAATGAGAACAAGGCTTGCGATGTTATAGAAATAAAGGACCAATGAGAGAAGTCCAAGTATCCATAAATTGACCAGTATGTAGCAACTCCTCCTCTTTTCTCTTGCTGCTCTCAGAGTTAAAGGGACAGTCTAGGCCAAAATAAACTTTCATGATTAGATAGAGCATGTAATTTTAAACAATTTTCCAATTTACTTTTATCACCAATTTTGCTTTGTTCTCTTGGTATTCTTAGTTGAAAGCTTAACCTAGGAGGTTCATATGCTAATTTATTAGACCGTGGCCACCTATTTTCAGAATGCATTTTAACAGTTTTTCACCACTAGAGGGTGTTAGTTCACGTATAAGTTAGAGTGGAGCGCCAACAAAGGCAAGGTCTGGTGTGTGTGTGAGGGATGTTTTCACACTATCTTAAATGAGGGCTAAATCCCTATAAAAACTCCAAAAATTAAATGGTTATAGAACAATAAAGATAAAAGTTATAACACAATTTTAATACAAACACAAATTACATCACTAAACATGGATCCATGGTACATAAAAACATATGTATATATATATATATATATATGTATAAAAACAATTCTAAAAATACAACACTTGAAATATAGGGTAAAGTACCAGGGGGATTATATCCCTCCAAGAGCAAATAGCCCAAAACTTGGTTGCTGATTCAATTGATATAGTTATAATGATGCTAGGACTAATATGGGTATGTGGATAGTAGAGGTGGTATGCCTCAACTACCCTCTATGACACTGGGTTCAGGGCTACCCAAAATGGGGATTCAAATAACTAGTAGGTTTTTCCCTATTAGTCTGATAAATGCAATATGCAGATTGTACAGAAGCAGAAAAAATATAAAATTTCAAAATAAAAATTCACAACGTGGTGTATGTCACATGTGAAAAAAGAGGTTTTAAAAAAGTGATCACAGATTAAACTAGTGTGTACACAAACTAGTTTTGATAAAAAAATAATTCCAAAAAGTGAAAACAAAAAATTCTTGAAAAATAAAACTATAAACATGTGTAAAAATGTGTAAAAAATATGGGTGACAAATCACACAGTGAGTGATGCGTGAAATGATGTGGGAAAAGAATTAGTGTAAAAGAGTTACAGAATTCAGAATACAAATAAATACAATAAGGAAACAGATATATATTCCTAAAAAACTTCCCAAAAGTTATAAGATGAAACTCAAATTAGTTCCAAATTAATGTCCATAGAAATCAGATGGTAGTGACATCATGGTGATCCTGATAAAAAAAGTGTCCAAAAATAAAATAAAATGAAAGTTAATGGTTCCAAAAAATAGTCCAAATCCTCAAGATTATACAATAGATAAACGGTTCCAATCCTTAATGTCAAGGCAAAGAAAAATAGAATTGACAATGTGAGGCAAAAATGAGATAAGAGTAGAAGGCTGGGAAATCCTCAAAGCCTAAAAACAGAAGAAAATGACATAGTATAGTAATGCTTAAATAATAATAAATCATGAAAAATAGCTCACCATATAGTTGCCAACGCGTTTCGGCCCACAGCTTGGGCCTTTCTCAAGACTAGATTAGATTAGATCCATGGATCCATGTTTAGTGATGTAATTTGTGTTTGTATTAAAGATGTGTTATAACTTTTATCTTTATTGTTCTATAACCATTTAATTTTTGGAGTTTTTATAGGGATTTAGCCCTCATTTAAGATAGTGTGAACACATCCCTCACACACACACCAGACCTTGCCTTTGTTGGCGCTCCACTCTAACTTATCTTCTATTAGTACTCTTCCCGTGGGCAGTGGGGGCCCACCTTAGATAGGAGCTATAGGTCCTTCTAGCGCTGTGAGAATAATTCTCTGTTAGTTCACGTATTTCATATAGATAACACTGTGCTCGTGCATGTGAAGTTATCTGGGAGCAGGCACTGATTGGCTAAACTGCAAGTCTGTTAAAAGAACTGAAATAAAGGGGCAGTTTGCAGAGGCTTAGATACAAGATAATCACAGAGGTTAAAAGTATATTATTATAACTGTGTTGGTTATGCAAAACTGGGGAATGGGTAATAAAGGGATTATCTATCTTTTAAAACAATAAAAATTCTGGTGTAGACTGTCTCTTTAAGAACATTGTATTCTATATATTAATAAATTGATATTAATAAAGTGATATTTTTATTTATTTATTTTGTTTATATATTTTTGTTGTGTTTATTTATTTTGTTTATATATTTGTTTTCTTTATTTATTTTGTTTTTCATGCTGTAAAGTCTAATTCTCATAATAGAAGAGAATGAAATCACGTCAGCCACGTTCTGACATTTCAAAGCTTGCTTGTCAACGCAATGATAATATTTCAGCAGAGAGTGATCCTAATGTTGTTTTTAAAAAGAGAATTTCTAGAATTTTTTTTTATTAATCAGTCAAATTCGTCTGATGATTTGGATGCATCTAATATGCAAATTGAAAAATATAATTTTAATTCTGAAGAATTTTCTAGAGAATCTTTTTCCCAAGATTCTCTTGATAAGTATATTTCTTCTTCATCTGAAGATTCCCCTAAGCCCAAAAAATCTAAACATTTATCTAAGTCCAAGAAATTGAAGCTTGTTGATAATTTTGGGTATCCTTCTACGGACCCTAATGAATTAGAACACCCCTCTCAATGGAGGCCTTCTAAAAGGGTTTCAAAATTTCGGGATTATTATATTCGTAGGCCCCTTTCCAGTAAAACTAAAAGTACTCTAAGAGCGGAATGTCCTCGCCCTGAACTTCCGCATTAACACCCATTTAACTCCTAACATTGATGCTAACCTGTTAACCTGTTTTGGGTAACAAGAATGCCAATCTCAGAAGAGGTTCTGACAGGTTCTTAAAATTTTGTCAGAACAAACTCCTTGACTCTTTAGGCCCTGTTACTAAACTCTTTGAGCTCTCTGAGGAGGCAATTGCTAGCAATTCCATGTTAGACCCTTATGCTTCCAGGGAATGGATTCAGAGATTAGTTTATATTCTTGGAGATGCTAATACTTCTCTTTCCACACAAAGAAGGAGGTTAATTTTAAGGTGCATAGATCCTAAAATTACTGATTTCGCACCTACTGAAATGGGTCCCAAAGCAAACGGATTATTATTTGGAGATGCTGGGATTCAACAGTTAAGCTCTTATGTAAACACTTTTAATAGTCTAAATAAAATCAAAACCAATACTAGAAAGATTTTTTATCAGTCTCAGCCTCAAAAGGTTTTTTACAAGGCTGGAAAAGGTAGAGACCGCTTTTTCTGCTGGTATTCAAACATCTCCAGGTCTCATTTCCATAACATTGCCCCCTCCACTTCCACGCACGCAAACTTTTTTCCATCAAGGCCTAGAATCTCCATCAACAGATCATTCAGATCCTTCAGAAATCCCAGGAGACCCTTCCAAGGTAAGTTCTCCCATCTTTATTTCCATAAATTTTTATCATCAAAAAATAGGAGGCAGGCTTATGTATTTTATAACAGAATGGCAGAAAATAACATCAGATCCATGGGTATCTGGCCTTCCATTGGATTTCGTTCAAACTCCCTTTCAGAATTCCTGTCCTATCCCAATACAATTTTTTCTCAAAGATCAAATCCTGTGAGATGAGAGATTTCAGATCTCATAGAAAAGAATGCTGTAGAAATCGCTCCTTCTCCAGGGTACTCGTTCATCAGCAACATATTTCTTGTAAAAAAGAAAGAAGGATCATTCTGTCCTGTCATAAATTTAAGAGAATTAAATCAATTCCTGATTTTCAATCATTTCAAGATAGAAGGTATTCATCTTTTAAGGGATTGTCTCTACAACAAGGATTGGCTTGTAAGATTAGATCTGAAGGATGCATACATTTTAGTTCCCATTCATTCAGATTTCAGGAAATACCTAAGATTTCTTTGGAAAGACTCTCTGTGGCAATTTTCTTGTCTCCCTTTTGGCCTCTCTTCAGCACCTTGGGCCTTTACAAAGATTTTGAAGCCAGTCACTGCTTGGTTGAGAAAGAGAGGAATTTGTCTAATAATTTATTTAGACGATATTCCCCAATCTCCTCTTATTCTGAAGGATCAATTATCCCTCACTATAGAGTTTCTCCAGAACTTAGGTTTCATCATCAATTTCAAAAAATCAGCTTTAGTTCCTTCCTGGAATTTGGTATTCCTTGGTTTCAATATAGACACTATTTCAACTTCACGCAGTCTTCCACAAGAATAGATCAAGAGAATAAAGAAAGAAATGATTTATCTTCTCAAGAAAGATTTGTTTTCTATCCATCTTGTAGCCAGAATTATAGGTCTTCTTTCTTCCTCCATTCAGGCAATCTCCATTACAGAGCGCTTCAAAGATTGAAGATATTTTATCTTCGAAAGGGTTTTTCTTATCATCACAAAATATCCTTATTCAAGGAAACTTCGGAAGAACTGAATTGGTGGCTCTTAAATATAGAGGCATGCAATGGAAAAGCTATTTTTGGAAGCTCTCCAAATTTAGTAATAGAGTCAGATGCAAGCAAATCGGGTTGGGGTGCAAGATGTGGTTCCCTGATTACAGGAGGGAAATGGTCCCTCATATCAAGGACCTTCATATCAATTGTCTAGAGCTTTTAGCAGGTGCCTTTGCAGTTCAGAGTTTTGTAAAACACAATTTTCCTATAACTGTTCTTCTTCGGATGGACAACGTCTCTGCAGTTCGTTCGGTATATCAACCGTTTGGGAGGTACTGCTTTAAAATGTTTATAAGATTTAACAAAAAAATGTATTCACGATTGTTTATCTCAGAATATATCTATTCAAGCAGAATATATTCCTGGCCTAAACAATCAGATGGCAGATTGGGGATCAAGATACCTCACAGATTTCAGCGATTGGAAGTTGAATTTGTCAATTTTTCAGCAAATTCAATCTCTAAAGGGTCCTTTTTCAATAGATCTGTTTGCTTCTCGTCTGAATCATCAGATATTTCCATATTTCAGTTGGAGACCGGATCCTCAAGCTCTAGCAATAGATGCTTTTCTTCAACAGTGGCCAATCTCGGGAGCGTATGCTTTTCCCCCATTCTCGATGATTCTTCAAACTCTACTTTTTGTCAAACGCCAACAGATTTCCCTTCTGATAATAACTCCCTTTTGGCAGACTCAGGTTTGGTACCCTCTTTTTCTGGAATTTTTTGTCTTCACTCTTTCAAGCTGGATTGGCTTACAGGTCCATTAATGTTGCTAGATCAGCTATTTCTGCTGGATATGTGCTACTTAGTAATGTTCCTATAGGTCAACATCCTACTGTTTGTAGACTTTTAAAATCTATTCGTCTTAAACATCCTCCATCTTCTAGATATTCTTTCTTTTGGGACGTAGATTTAGTAATTTCTATTTTTAACTATTGGCTTGATAATGAATGTCTTACTCTCAAACAGCTTACTGTTAAATTGACTACTCTTTTATGTCTTTTGTCTTGTAAAAGAGTTTCTGACGTTAAAGCTATTGACTTTAATTCTAAATGTTTTTCTCCTCAGGGAGTAATTTTATCTATTTCTCGTAGAACCAAAACTTTATCATCTTCTATTTTTTATCCTTATTTTACTCAACTCCCTAAACTTTGTGTAGTTCTTTGTCTCATAGAATATGAACAAATAACCTTACATTTTTTAGATCTTCTTCTCATAATCAGCTTCTTATTTCATATGCTTCTCCCCATTTACCTGTTTCTTCTCCTACCATTAGTAGATGGGTTAAATGAGTTATGACCCAGGCAGGTGTTTATAGTATTTCTCTTCCCATTCTATTAGAGGAGCTTCTGCTTCTAAAGCATTTTCTAAGTTGCCCTCTCTCCAAGACATACTTAATGCTGCCGATTGGTCTTCTATTCCATCTAATTTAGTTTCATAATTTGTTACTTTAAACTAACAAAATAGGAGTCTCTGTCCTTGCAATAAAATTCCAATCATCCTAGCTTTGTGAAGGAATAATCTAGATTTTTTGATTCAATAATTTTTATTGGGTTTCAAAACGTTCAAAACAATACATCCAATTATTGTAATTGACTTTCAATACAATGAGTAGAAGAAAGAAACAATGATATAACAACATGGACATTTTAAACCATCCCATTTTTTAACACTTTTAAGAAGTCTCTAGTTCCCAAAGAATTATCTAAACACATTACCATAAAGTATGTAAGAAAAAAGAAGGAAAAGAAAATAGAAGAAGAAAAATAAGAAAGACATACATACATATATGCCTCCGTGCCAGTCTATTTCAGGAAGACAGTTACTGGTCAGCCTGTCCATGATCTAAACCTTGCTCCCAGATAAAAAAGCACGTCTGTTATAAAGTCCAGTTTTCCCATATATTGATAGTATTGTTTCTCAAGAGTTAGAATATGTTCCACTTCGGATGTCCATTGTGCATACGTAGGAGTCACTTGGGTTTTCCAAAGTTTTGGTATTAATCGTTTTGCCCTTACAATCATCAATTGAAATAACTTTGTACGGTATGCACAATGCAATGTCGGAATAAGATTAAGTAGGATCAGTTTAGAGCTAAGAGTAATATGTAGACCTAGTGTCTTATTGATGCTGTGTTCTATTTGTGCCCAGAAGTTGGTCAGCAGCGGACAGTCCCACCAAATGTGCGTCCAGGTACCAGTCCCACCACACCGCCTCCAACAAGCTGAGGAAGCAGTGGGGTAAATATATCTGAGGCGCTGTGGTGTCAGATACCACCGGGCAAGTATTTTGTAGTTCAATTCTGATAGGAACAGTGAGGTAGAAGCTGTATGAGTCATTTTAAAGCAAAGACTCCAGTCTGCGTCCGTAATATTGTCCGGTATGTCTGTATTCCACTTCCCTATAAAGTTAGGCCGTTGGCTCAGAAAAGTCCCTCTAAGCAATTTATATATGAATGAAAGGTGCACTCGTTTTATCTTAGGGTTTACACATACCTTCTCAAAGACCGTTAATGGCCTGAATATATTCCCTTTATGTGTAGTGTTGCTAAGTGCATGCCTTATCTGCAGATATGAAAACCACCTATGGAAGGGTGGACCCAGCTCAATATTTAACACAGTTCTATCTTTGATCTCCCCTGCCTCCAGCAGGAGGTAAATCGGTAGGTTGTGTAGATGTTCGGCATCGTTTGTGTGATTAAAAGAGGTATGTTGCAAGAAAATCTGGTTGCCCAATAGAGGGGTTAAAGGAGAAACTGGGGTAGAGATACCTGAAATATGCGCAATCACATGGTCCCACACGTCCAAAGAAGCCTTGACATACCTGTTTTGGCATGCCAGTGGTGGTCTATGGTTTTTAGGTAGCCATGCAATATCTCTCATACATTTAATTTTTAAAAGGGAGCACTCAACTTGTATCCACAAGGCAGATGGACAGGAATGGGACCAGGAGATCACTCTAGCCATATGTACAGCTCTGTAGTAATTCAAAAGGTTTGGGACATTAAGTCCACCATCCTCTTTATGCAGAAATAAAGTATGTTGAGAAACCCTAGGTTTCTTGTATGACCAAATAAATGAATTAATCATTTTCTGCTGAGCTCTCAAATACGATTTAGGCAGGGCCATCGGCAATGTCTGGAAAAGGAACAAGTATTTCGGTATCAGCATCATTTTTACTGTGTTTATCTTTCCCATCCAGGACAGATGTCCCCGCCTATGCCATCCCTCTAGGAGGGCTTTCACCGCACCTTGGAGAGTGATATAGTTGGCTTGAAATAAGTCTTGGTGATTGTTCGGGATCGTTAGACCAAGGTATTTAATCCTATCGGAAATCCGGAATGCTGTGTGGTGTTTTATGAAATCTATATCTTGTTGAGGTTTATTTACTAATAATATATCCGATTTCTCCATATTAATGGAGAAGTTAGATACCTGCCCATATGCTTCTAGAGTCCGTATTAAAGCTGGAAGGGTAGAGGAAGGAGATTGGAGGGTGAGAATCACATCATCCGCAAATAACAAACATTTCTGAGTTATATGGTTATATTGTAGACCTAATATGTCCTTATTTTCTCTTATTTTGATAGCTAAGATCTCAATAGTGAAAGCGAACAATAGCGGCGACAGCGGGCAGCCCTGGCGGGTACCATTAGTTATGGAGAAGGGTTGCGAGAGAGTCCCATTTACTCGCACTCTAGCCCGTGGGCCTGAGTACAATGCTTGAATTCTGGTCACAAAAGAGTCAGAGAAACCAAACTTCGACAGGGCCCCCCACATAAAATGCCAGCTGACCCTGTCGAAAGCCTTCTCCGCGTCAGTTGATAGAAGCGCCAGAGGAGTCTTTTCATTATATGAAGCCTGCAAGGAATGGAGTACTCAAATCGTGTTATCCTTAGCTTCTCTTCCTTTAACAAAACCCACCTGATCTGGGTGTATAATCTTAGGCAAAATAGTGTTAAGACGGCTTGACAATATTTTAGCATATATCTTTATGTCAATATATAGAAGCGAAATAGGTCTATAATTACCCGCCAGAGTGCCCGGTTTGTCAGCTTTTGGTAGGACTGTAATAGTGGCTTCTAGTAGGGATCCGGAGAGAGCCTCACCTTTATCTATTGAAGTGAACAATGTGTGTGATGGTGAACCTAACCTAGATTGGAGCAACTGGTAGAATTTTGCCGTTAGGCCGTCTGGACCAGGAGATTTGCCGTTAGGGAGTGTTTTAATAGTGCTTAAAATTTCTTGCATCGTTATGGGGGAGTCTAGAGTGTGTCTATCTTCCTCTGAAATTTGCGGGGTTTCTAATGAATTAAGATATTGTGTTATATTACTGAGTGCTTCTGGTGAAATATTAGGATTCAGATTGTAGAGTTTTGAGTAATAAGATACAAAAGTATCAGCAATGTCTTCATGTTTACTGACTACCCTACCTGAAGGATGTAAAATTGACCTGATAAAAGAATTGTATTTTTGTTTTTTAAGTGCTCTAGCCAAAAGACGCCCTGCTTTATTACTTTCTGCAAAAAATTGTGACTTAGTGGTGAGAGCCCTCAAATGTGCATTTTGGGTTAGAAATGTATTTAGACCGTCTCTTGCTAGGGTGAGTTCTGAAAGCTTTTGAGCAGAAGTTGGTTCAGTCTTGTGCGTCCTATGAGCCGCCTCTAAGCTTTTGGTCAGGGAATCAAATTGAACTGATTTCAACTTTCGCAGTTTAGCCGTATGCTTTATTAAATATCCCCTAATATAGCATTTATATGTTTCCCAATTATTCACAGCAGATGTGTCTTCTGGTTTATTAATTGTAAAAAACTCGTCAGTTGCTTTTATTAATTCCTCTAGCGTTTCTTGGCTAGCTAAAGTGGACTCATCCAATCTCCAACTTAGGGTGTTTCTAGGTCTAGTAGCCCAATGAAAGTTATATATGACCATGCTATGGTCAGACCAAGGTGTATGTGTTATTTTTGATTGTAGTAGGTCAGTTAAGAGCACCTGACTACACATTATATAATCCAATCGGGAGTAAGAGTGTTGGGGGGTGAGAAAAAATGTATAATCTTTTTGCGTAGGGTGTGCTAATCTCCAGGTATCGAATAAGGAGATGGAATGTAGAGCAGCACAGTTAGCTTTCAGCATTTTATTGCTAAGGTAAGATTTCCCAGTTGAATTATCCAATGTAGGGTGCATGGTGTAATTAAAATCACCCCCTAGGATGATTGGGCCCTTGGAAATATCCACAATTGCATTAATGAGTGACTTATAAAAGAAGGGTGTGGGTCTGTTTGGCGCGTAAATATTGGCTAAAGTAATTAGGGTACCATAGTAAAGCCCGACCAGAATCAGTATTCTGCCTTCCTTATCTGAGTACTTCTGAAGAAGTTCAAAAGGGGCATTACGTTTGATCGATATGCACACTCCATTCTTCCTGCATAAGCCTGAGCTAAAAAAGTGTTTATCGTAGTATCTTGTGGCTATTCAGGGTTCATTTTGCTTCTTAAAATGAGTCTCTTGTATCATTACTATATCTATATTCTTTTTGTGGAAGTCGTAGTATGCTATGGAGCGCCTTTCAGCAGAAAGAAACCCTTTCACATTTTGACTCGCTAGTGATAGAGTACTCATTTCAGATTCTGGGGCTAGCTGACAGGAGTCACAAGGCACGTATGTCTCTTTAAGGTTACACGGAGGTCAAAATGCACAAGTCCTTCGAGAAAGTAGATAGAGAAATAGGTGTAGTAGGAGAAAAGTTAATATAAGAAAGGAGTTGTATTAAGGCCTACTGGACAGTATGTAATGTTTCGTAGTAAGTCTAACCTCCCAACAAAGTAATGGGGAACAGTACTTCAATGCAAATAAGAACAAACTTGCAAAACTTTCAACAAATGAGGCAGGGTAACAAACCGGGTATCTGCTTATATCATAAATATAACATTCAGCAAATTTTACACAAACCAATCTAGATTTACGTTAACTAGCGTATGCTCTCCCGTATATTCCGGGGTTACATTTCTAACAAAGGGTACATATAAAAACCACACAAAGGTTATGCAAAATTAAACTAATACCTTCTAGGCATCAGTACTGCTATCTGAACACAGCCATCTAAACTGCTAATAATTATCAGTTTCATATCCAATCTGCTGTAGTCATAAGCATTCACCTCGCTTTGTCCCAATCCAAAATACTGTCAGGCTGGAGAGACATTTACGCCTGATATGATCGGGACCAGCCATTTGAAGGCAACAGGAATTGTGAATTTAATAACTCAGATACAGCAGAGCCACCCACTTAAACAGCATTTGTTATCATAGAGAGAATCCTGCAATAAAATAATCTCTTGACTCTGTTGCTAGAACCTTAGATTTCCATGAAATTAAAACTGAGTAGCGGCAAATTACCTAACATTCTTTAAATTACTGCTGGTCTGAGTCTATAAGTAATTCCACGCCCCCGGTCCGCACCGCTCAAATACAATCCCTCTTGAGCTAACAAGCCGCTTGGGGCCTATGCTTAGTGGACCGTACAGACCGGGGACCTGGACCTCCCCCCCCCCCCGAGACAGCAAACACAGTATCAACATTTGAAAACAGTGCAATGATGAGCCTGATGAAACGGCGAGCAGCCGAGAAACGCGTAGCGAAGTTTTAAGTATTTTAATAAAAGTTTTTATATTGTTCTACCTTGCTTTGAACTGTTCTTTTCCACTGGACTTGTGAGAGCAATAGCCACATTTCTTTCGGAAGTCAGCCGAACGGCTTTATAAAGTTTCGGTCCGCTCGATATTGCACTGATTGTGCACACACGTTTGTGAGTATTCACATCTACCCTCTGATAGTAGTTCCATATTGGTCAGGGTTATCTGCACCAAAGGTGTTCTATGCTTTATTTCTCTTAGGGGCCAGATTGTCGCCGGGAGCATACCGGGGCCTGATTGTTGCCGGGAGCATACCGGGAGAGAAAGAGTCAGCCGAACGGCTCAGAAGTTTCGGCTTGTGGATTATTGCACTGGAAGTGCAATCACCTTTGTGAGTATTAGTATTTCTCCTTTATTGGAAATCTCACTCATTTTTGGGTTTATCTGCACCAGAGCGCCTCTTCCCTCTTTTGTCATTCCCAGGACCAAGCTTCATTTCTACGTATACTTTGGAGAGAGCTGCTGATTCCTGGGGCTATCTACACTATATAATTTCTTAAGAATTGTGGGACTTTTCAGTACACTGAATATACATGGACTTTTCTTTTTCTGTATATCAATACCGAGGAATCCAATAAGTATTTATTATATTTCATTTGATGATCATTTTTTATATATATATATATAATTTTAGTGTTGTATTTTTGTTCTATATTCTTTACAGGAAATAATAGAAAATATCATAATTATAACTTTCACTTCAAGAATAGCATTGAATAGGCGCACCTCTCTTTTCCTAAAAACACACTTTGGTTAGTGTTGTTTTTTTTCCAATGATTTAAAGCTTATATGCTAAAGGAGACAATGCAAAGTTTTAAATATACAAACATCAACAGTATATAGTTGGGTTATAAGTCAGTCTGTTTTTCGCCAAACCCAGTTAACCAGTTACAATCAATATACTTGCCGCACTTCTTATCAGTCTCTGGATCGATCCTGCACTTAACAGTGTGATCTCTAAATCAAATTGTGTCCATACTGCTTCATAAGATATCTGAAAAATACAGATAGCAAAGGGAGTGCCTATATAAGGAAAGAACAAAAAGAGCAGTGTGTGATCATTCTGGTTGTCCTGAACCGCCATCAGCGGAGCCAATCTGTTTCCATTTAAGTTGAGTAGTCGTCTTCTCCGGCCAAGGTTTCCTCTGTGGTTTTGGAGCTGACAGTCCTGTCAGATGATTTTGTAATGTTGGCACAGAGTCTTTGTTTGGGACTGAAATTCCCATCATGTTACAAAACATATCAATGTCAGAGAGAGATTTACTTTCACATCGACTCCCATTTTTTGTAGAAATTACCGAGGTGGGGAATCCCCATCTATATGGGATCTTTAACTGATGTAGATGGAGAGTTAAGACCGAAAAGTCTCTTCTTTTTTGTAAGGTTCTTGCAGATAAATCTTGGAAGATCTGGATACGGCTGCGTTGATATGCCACTACTTGCTGTTTCCTGGCTAAATTGTATATGCTCTCTCTATGATGGTAGCTCTGAAACCGAACAATAATATCTCTGGGTGGGGAATCTGCATCCGGTTTTGGGCGCAGGGCCCTATGAGCTCTGTCCAGGATGATATTGGATAATTCCATATTTCCTGCTCCAGCCATGTCTGTAAATAGACCTTTTAGGAACTCTTGTATTTCATTACTTTGTACTGTCTCGGGTATCCCTCGAAACTGCAAATTATTGCGTCTAGTGCGGTTTTCAAGGTCATCTAGTTTGTCTTCTAAGTCTACTGAGTGCTGTTGTTGACATGTTACCTTGGAAGATAATTCTGCAATTTTTGGGGAAAAAGACAAATTCGTGTTCCTCCAAGGAGTCGACTCTGCAGCCTAATTCTGTAATGTCTTTTTTTTAATTCTGCACACTCTTTTTTGATGCAGGAATTGACCTGATCGATCAGGGCCTCCATAGCCCTATAGGTTATTGGTGGTTCATCCTCTTTGTCATTGGTCCCAGGAGACATGCTCCTGGAGTCGTCAGAGCCCTCTCCTCCATCCTCCTCCACATTAGAATGCGGGGGTGCAGATCCTATTTTATGCTTGGATTTTTCCGTCTGCTTAAAAAAGGAACTGACCACCTCTTGTGATTTTTGTGGTGTTTTTTTGCACTTTGTCAGATTTTGCTGCTCTTTTCTGCGACATTTTGACAATTCAATGTGTCTATAGGAAGGCTGGAAAAAGACGCCTCTATCTGGGAAACCCCACTCCCAGGGGAATTTGCTCTCACAGAGCGATCACGGAAAAGGGGAAGAGGATATGACCCGTTGACACAAAGGACAACGGGAAAAGGAGTGGGAGTAGAGCTGGCTGTGGTGTCTACTATGGTATATGCTCTGTACAGGTAACACAAAAGTCACTCAGTATGGGTTATCTTTCCACTTTCAGAAATATGTAGGAGGTTATGACTAAATAAACTCTGGTATTCTCAGGTTTCCAGAAAGATGCTGTGGCGAGTACCAAGGCCAAAGTCAGGACACCCTTGCTGGAGGAGTATTTTACACCTCTATGGATGTATCATAGGTTTTTATTTTTAAACAGAGAGACCCCCCTGAGGAGCAAAATTCAGAATGCTGTGCTGCTTATGGGACCTGCTGCAGATGATCATTCCATTATGTCCCCTTATGAACAAACACGTGAGCTCTCTGGCATATAGGGCTTAAATCCTAGGCTGGTCACCAGTATAAAGGCTGATTTGTCATCACATAAAGTTATAGGCAGAAAATTACACCGTTGCTGCATTATAGTTCACCAAAAAGCAAAACATTTTAATTTAGTTTATATGGAGGAGCACTGAAAGGGATAATTCTGTGTGAGGTGTCTTGCACTAATAAACATTTACCATGCCATTAATTACTCCCTCCACAGCGTACAATTCACACCGTTTTAAGTAGCTTTATAGATGGGCTGATAAATTCCCGTCCTTGCTCATAGAGTCCCTTATATGTCTGATGTAACTATGTCCCCAGAGCTCATATGTTATCAAGGCAGGCAGGCTTAGTATTCAAAAGTCCCCCAAAACATCATCATTAATCGTTTCTCTCTCTGCTATTCTTACCGATGTAATCACAGACCGGCTTGGGGGAGATGTCACACACGCTCAGGAGCGGAGCCCCAGCCCTCCGGAGCGTTTACAGGTTCCTCTGTGTGTCAAGTAGGTACTTCAATGAACCCTACAGGCTGCGATTCACCTCCGCTGGTAATGGCACTCAAAGATATGCCGCCCGATCTCAAGTGGGATATGATGTGTAATCCTCTGTGTCTGAGCAGTCTATTACGTGCTGCGACACTATACTTAGGCCTCTGCTCCGTACTTTATAGATGGTCACCGCCTCTGTTCTCCGATGTCAGCTATCAGGGGGATCAAAGTGCTCCGGTCACTTTCACATTGCTTGGTGTGCTGTCAAATTGCCTCCTATGCTGAATGTAGCTGCACAAATAGTGATTATACCCGGTTTGCTTCTAGAGCCTTAATGTGTTGCGGCCATTTTCCTCGACCGCTCGCTCCACATCTCCCGGAATAATCTAGATTTTATTAAAGAGACAAGTATTTTCCCTCCACAAATAGTTATATAATTTTTTCCCTGCATGTGTTTTTCTTGTATTTGATATATGATTTATTCATTTTATATTTTATTCTTTCAGTGTCAAACTCTTCTTCAGCATTTCAAGGGAATTTCTAAAAGATGGAGCCGCTGTGATGAAGATCCTTCAAGCGGGACTTCAGCAACTGTGAGTACCTAAAGAGGGGTTAGTGTTAGGTTTTTTTAAGCTTCTTTGGGTGTTTTTTTTAGATTAGGGGTTGGACAGTTCTTAAAAAGAGCTAAATGCCCTTTTAAGGGCAAGAAAAAGAGCTTAATGTCCTTTTAAGTGCAATGCCCATACAAATGCCCTTTTCAGGGCAATGGGTAGATTAGGTTTTTGTTAGAGTTAGGTTTTTTATTTTAGGGGGTTGGTTGGGTGGTGGGTTTTACTGTTGTGGGGGTCTATTTATTTTTTTATACAGGTAAAAGAGCTGTTTAACTTGCAATGCCCTACAAAAGGCCCTTTTAATGGCTATTGGTAGATTATTGTAGGCTATGGGTTTTTTTATTTTGGGTGGGCTTTTTTATTTTTATAGGGCTATTAGATTAGGTGTAATTCTTTTTTATTTTTGATAATTTCATTTGTTATTTTTCGTAATTTAGTGTTTGTTATTTTTTGTAATTTAGTATTTTTTATTTTTTGTTATTAGATACTTTGTAATTATTATAGTAGTGTTAGGATTTTTTTAATGTGTATTTTAGTTTTCTTTAACTGGCAGTTAATTTAATTTTAGTTTAATAGTTATATTATTTTAATTGTTAGTTTAAACTTAGTTTTTTTAATTTGACAGGTAAGTTTTAGTTTAATTTAAGATAGGGAAATTGTAATTTTAATATAAAGTTAGGGGGTGTTAGGTTTAGGGGTTACTAGTTTAAATTAGTTTATTGCAACGTAGGGGGCTTTCGGTTTAGGGTTATTAGGTTTATTATAGTGATGGCGGGGAGCAGCGGAATAGGGGTTAATAACTTTAGTATAGTCGGGGCGATGTGGGCGGACAGCAAATTAGGGGTTAATAATATTTAAATAGTGTTTGCGATGCGGGAGGGCGGCGGTTTAGTGGTTACTAACTTTCTTATAGTGGTGGCGACATCGGGAGCAGCAGAATAGGGGTTAATAAATGTTATTAGTGGCGGCGATGTCGGGAGCAGCAGATTAGGGGTCAATAACTTAAATAAATAGTATTTGCAATGCGGGAGGGTCTCGATTTAGGGGTTAATAGGTAGTTTATGGGTGTTAGTGTACTTTGTTAACAGTTTAGTTATGAGTTTTATGTAACAGTTTTGTTGCGTAAAATTCATAACTACTGCTCTCAGATTGAGGAACGGATCTTGTCGATATAGGCTGCAACGCAAGCTTTTTAGCCTCACCGCAAAACTCGTAATGGCTGCGCTATGGAAGTCTCATGAAAAAAGCTTTATTTTTACTTGTGCGGGATTGACGTTGCGTTACAGGCTAAAAGGCTTGCGGTACAGCTATACCGACACCACTCGTAATGGTGCTGTTTAAACGCTGAAATGACCATTTTTTCAGCATTAAAACACGAACGCAAAACTTGTAATCTAGGTGACCATGAGGTGAAAGTAAGCTGCTTTTGCTTGCGCGCTAACCTGAAGAGCGCAAAAAGCCGAACTTAGAATATTGCATGGGCATTCACATATTCCCCCATAGAAGTCAATGGAGAAAACAAAGTGGGGAAAAAAACACTGTACTCTTGGGCAAACCCGATAGCATATTATCATGTGCTAAACCAACATGTAAATTTGAATATTTCACATTCCAATGTTCTTCACATACAAGAATATGTTCTATTTGTTCATAAATAAATATTTCTATGTATATCTGATGTTTGTTTGGTACAATATATATCTATACATATATATGTTCATGATTGTATATAGATATAGATGTATATATATATATATATATCTATATCTATATATATATATATATATATATATATATATATATATATATATATGAATATCTATTTATAAATACATATTCATATTCTATGTGCAGAACATTAGAAAGTGAAATATATACAGTAAATGCATAGCTAAACACTTTATTAAATATTAATATGCATACAAATGTTTTTCATCATTTCATCAAGTTAACTGCTAAGGGCTCCAAGGCACTTCTATATATGTCTATATGTGTACATATGTATTTATGTGTTTTTATGTGTATATATGTCTGTAAATACATATATACACATATAAATACATATGTATACATATAAAGACACACTCATGTATATATATATATATATATATATATATATATATACACAGTATATATATATATATACACACACATATATACATCTGTAAGCATGCATATGCATGTATCTCTACGTTAAAGCCATTTGCCTGCCTTTTGTTTTCTAACACCTGAGATCTCATATCTTTAAGCCTTTATAACTTTTGTGTGCAATATTTTTTCTTATCAATTTTTATTAGATAGTGTTATTATGAGTGTAACTATACTTCGTAATCTATTTTTTATGTGTTTTGTGTAACCAAAGCGAAACAGTTAACCAGAACTCTGAAGACGCAGTAATCATTCTAGCGTAAATCGTGATTGCACTCAAGCGATCGCATTTACTTTCAACTCGTAATACGAGCGGTAAGCACGACGAGCGGAAACCCCAGTGATAAACCCCTTATCACTCGCGCGCAAATGTTTGCGCTCCACTCGTAATCTGGCCCTCTGTATGCAAACACCACGGGCATTTAGAACATGGCTAACAAAACTATAACTAGCAATAATTGGTGTATGTGTGCCCAAATATCATCCACACCCTACCAATAATTACACCAATCTATTAGAAGGGCTGTGAGAAAGTATTACATAATAATCATGAAACAACAGATTGAATTGCTCTATGTATGATGGCAGGTCCAAATTTAAAGGGATATTAAACCCAATTTTTTTCTTTCATGATTCAAATAGAGCATGCAATTTTCTAATTTACTTGTGTTATCAATTTTTATTTGTTCTCTAGGTATCTTTATTTCAAAAGCAGCTATTAAAGCTTAGGAGCGGGCCCATTTTAGGTTCAGCACCTGGGTAGCACTTGCTGATTGGTGGCTAAAACTAGCCCCCAAGCAGCAAGCACTATCCAGGGTTCAGAACCAAAATTTGTCCAGCTCCTAAGCTTTCATTCCTGTTTTTTCAAATAAAGATACCAAGAGAGCAAAGAAAAATTGATGATAGGAGTAAATTATAAAGTTGCTTATAATTGCATGCTATATCCTAATCATAGATATATTAAACTAGAAGCGCTTGTCTCAAACTAAATTATGAATAGCAAAAAGAAGGAATCAATATGTTATCAATATTGTCAATATAAGTACACACTTATAAACTGATCAATTGACCAATGTTCTTACTGATAAATGTCTTTAATGTCCATAGAGTGTGACTTATTCAAGTATAGCAAGTGTCCTCCAGCGTTACACACTGTGGATCAGTCACCTTTCAAACTGCTGCTCACAGGGGGTTGGCTGTTTGTCCTGCAGCCAAGTAGAGTAATCCAAAGCAGAGAAAATCTGGAGCGCAAAAAAAAAAGGGAACTGCAATAGTGTGAGATCCGACAACAATTTTTAATATCACGCAAATAAAAACTACTCACAAGATTCCCAATAAATTAAGCATATAACATCAAACATGAGGAGTACTCCGGTGTTTCTCTCACGGCTGTATCTTTGCAAGAATCGGCGTGTGACGTCACCACCCGATCTATCACCGCGATATTTCGATCACACCTTTCTCCTCTGTCAGCTGTCAAACAGTTCACATTCAAGCATTCGGCGCCTCAACGCGTCTAGATATAGACATTACAGCATTTATATAGTATCCAAAAATAAATATGATAAGAAATGTAGTAGTATTAATCTTCCCTAGTAATTTGATAATGGTGTAGAGAAAAAATAGAAATCCCCTCAAAAGTTTTTTGATATTTTAGTTTTTAAAATTTTTTAAAATTTATTAATTTTAGTATATAAATCAATATATATATAATAACTTTTTAAAATGAACTATTCCAACACTGTTTGAATGAATTCTTTTAATATTTTAATGTTTTTTACAAAATTAGATTTTAAACCAATTCTGAATATGAACTTGTATTTTTAAACAATTTAATAGTTGGATTGACATGCACGTATCAGCATACAGTTGGAATTAATTTTAAAACAATTGGTGTATATCATTTGGCTTCCAATTTAATGTTCTTATGCACATTGTCAACTACCAAAAAATATATGTTTTCACTTAATGTGGTGTTTTTAAATTATATATATTTTTTAAATTATATATTGTATGGAATATTGTAATTGAATGTATTATATATGATGTTATAATTATTGTCTATTTTAAATTTTGAGCTATTTGTAGATAATGTATTATAATTTGTATCGCATTGTATTAGTATATTGCCCGAAGCTGAAACAAAAGGATAATATCACATTAAGCATAGTTTCTATTTGAAGAGCCATTTTTTGGACAGCAACGGGCACTAGTGCCGCATTAGTACAAATAGGAGCCAGTAGTAAGCATTTGGTACTCTTGAGAAAGCCGCCAGAGGAGGCGGGGAAACGCGTTGAGGCGCCGAATGCTTGAATGTGAGCTGTTTGACAGCTGACAGAGGAGAAAGGTGTGATCGAAATATTGCGGTGATAGATCGGGTGGTGACGTCACACGCCGATTCTTGAAAAGATACAGCCGTGAGAGAAACACCGGAGTACTCCTCATTTTGATGTTATATGCTTAATTTATTGGGAATCTTGCGAGTAGTTTTTATTTGCGTAATAATAAAAATTGTTGTCGGATCTCACACTATTGCAGTTCCCTTTTCTTTTTGCGCTCCAGATTTTCTCTGCTTTGGATTATATCCTAATCATAAATGAAAAAAATGGGGTTAGTATCCCTTTAAGGGCCTGGATCATAGTATAACAAAAATGATAAAGGTAGTCAAAAATATGTATCATAGATCAGCATCATTGTACTTTGAAAGTACTGTACACATTACCTATATTAATCCCTGTAGAAGGATTTTAAAAGCATTCAGCATCTGTTCTGTTCCTGATTGCATTATATCCTCCTGCAAGAAGGTAACACAATCCTCAGTGAATCAGACATTCTAGTGAAAAGCTTATGTTCAATACAGCTTTATCAAGATCACTGAGCACCATGTGGAAAGGTACAGTGTTGAGAATAGCTTGCTTAAAGGGATCGGAAAGTCAACATTAAAGGGAGATAAAATAGGTTGAGATCTGTGCATATCCTAAAAGGGCTAATTATTAAAAATAGTTTGCATAAAAAAATGTTTAAAAATTGCTGGCAAGTGTTTTAAAATAATTTTCAAAAATAAGCTAAATGAATTACATAGCTAAGCTGCCTGGAGCAGCCAACTCCACCCCCCTTATCAGTGTTTAGACACAGGCATTGTATTTCAACTGAATTCACAGCTTCTAGGCATGCTCCAGCAGATAATCCCTAATTCACTTTTGCATTCTACCTTAATAACAATAGATATAGATACAGCCATAGAAGGAAATGTGTAGGGGGGGGGGGGGTATGAGCTTTACAATTCAGAAACTAAAAAGAAAGGGTTAATGGCGAGGCACTGCAGTATAAATTTGCAGGTAAAGTAATTAAAGTACATATTATTATATTTTGTCTCTATCCCAATTCGTTTTATGTCCCTTTAAACTTCAGATAGACTGTTAAACTCACTTCTATCTTCAAATGTGCTTTGTTCTCTTAGTATACCTTGTTAAAAAAGAATACGCAATATCGTACACTAGTGAGAGCTAGCTGCTGATTGGTGCCTGCACACATTTGTCTCTTGTGATTTGCTAATTAGCTGTGTTCATCTAGCTGCCAGTAGTGCAGTGCTGTTCCTTCAGCAAAGGATAACAAGAGAATTAAGCAAATTTGATAATAGAACTAGAAGTAAATTGGAAAGTTGTTTATAAAATTGTATGTTCTATCCAAATCATGAAAGAAAATTTTGGGGTTTCCTGTCCCTTTAAAGTCATGGAAAATAAACTAATCTAAAAAAAAAGGGAGAGGATTTACAGTACAATGTCCCTTTAAAGGGACATACATCTTTCATGATTCAGATAGAGAATACAATTTTAAACAACTTTTTAATTTACTTCTATTATTTAATTTTCTTCCTTCTCTTGTTATCCTTTGCTGAAAGGTTTATCTTGGCAAGCTCAGGAGCATCAAAGGACCTAGGTTCTAGCTGCTGATTGGTGGCTGCATATATATATACCGATTGTCATTGGTTCAACCAAGTGTTCAGTTAGAAACCAGTAGGGCATTGCTGCTCCTTCAACAAATGATACCAAGAGAATGAAACAAATGAGATAATAGCAGTAAATTAGAACGTTGTTTAAAATTGTATTCTCTATCTGAATCATGAAAGAAACATTTTGGGTTTCATGTCCCTTTAAGCACGCTTATTCAAAATAAATTACAGAGGTATATATTCACAAGGGTAATATGTTAACCTGCTATTCACATGCACTTTTTACAGTAGAAATAGAGCACATATGTAGTAAAATATGTTCTGAACCAAAAAAATAACGTAGATTCCTTCTTTTTCAAATAAAGATAGCAAGAGAATGAAGAAAATTTGATAATAGGAGTAAATTAGAAAAATACTTCAAATTGCATGCTCTATCTGAATCACGAAAGAAAAAAATTGGGTTCAGTGTCCCTTTGATTTTGAATAACCATATGGCTTTATGAAATTTCTGGATATTATAACTCAATGTTGATTTTCACAGTCTTACAATGATGTTTATTAGTATTAACATTTGAATGCTAATATTCAAATATTTGAATGTTACCTTAAAATTTAAAGGGACATAATACTCATATGCTAAATCACTTGAAACTGATGCAGTATAACTGTAAAAAGCTGACAGGAAAATATCACCTGAGAATCTCTATGTAAAAAAGGAAGATATTTTACCTCACAATTTCCTCAGCTCAGCAGAGTAAGTTCTGTGTAAAAAGTTATACTCAACTGCTGCCCAGCTGCAGGTAAAAAATAAGTAAATGAAGAAATGAATAGCAGCCAATCAGCATCAGCAGTGCTGTGGTCATGAACTCTTTTACTGTGATCTCATGAGATTTCACTTAACTCTCATGAGATTTCATAGTAAACTTCCTTAAACTGAATAGGGAAATAAGATGAGTGTGCACGTAAGCTCACTCCCTTAGCTGTCCCAGGACAGACATACTGATTTGCTGCTTAAAAGTCCTTTACAATGGGATGTGGCTACTGAGAAATTTTTGAGGTAAAATATCTTTCTTTTTTACATAGAGATGTTCAGGGTATGTTCTGTCTGAATCATGAATTTCTAACTATGACGTTACTGGCCCTTTAAAAGAACATAAACGTGCAAAAATAAAATATTCTAGTTTATTAGAACATTTTATTATTGTACTATTTCTTGCATATAACTATGAGTTTAACCCCTGCAAATTGAGCTCATGCACTACTGGGAGATAGCTGAACAAATTGAGTGAGCCAGTGACAAGAGGCATACATGTCATGTGTAGCGACCAATCACCAGCTAGCTCTCAAGTAGTGCATTGTTGCTCTTTACCCTACCTATGTATTCTTTTCAACAAGAGATACCAAGAGAACAAAAAAACGTATAGTAAACTGAAAGGTTTATTAAAAAGGAATGCTCTATTTGAACCATGAAATTTTAATATTAGATTTAATGCACCTTTAAATTCACAATTTAATTTCCCCAGAAAAGGTTTATTTATGCATAGTGGGGAAAAAAGCTATTTTACCTATCATTTAAATCTGAAAATTGTATTTTTTAGCTGTTCCATAGATATTGGAGTCCATTAGGTGGAATTCAGAATCATGACCAACCTAGAAGCTGCACAGTGATTGCTTGATATGTGCAGGAGCTTATTTATACCTGTCCCTATGTGGTCTCAGAAATGGAGATAAGATAACAACACTCAACATGTGTCCCTAGTCTGCATAACAAACAACATTTTGCTATCAAGATCACAGATTTTTAAACATGTATTTTGTATGCAGATATTTTACCATTACAGGTACAAATCCCCAAATCCAGTTTTTTACTTCATGATTCAGATAGAGCATGCAATTTTAAGAAACTTTCTCATTTACTCCTATTATCAATTTTTCTTTGTTCTCTTGGTATTTTTATGTTAAAAAGCAGGAATGTAGGCTTAGAAGCCGGACAATTTTTGGTTCAGAACCTTGGGTAGCGCTTGCTGATTGGTGGCTACATTTAGAGAACGAAGAAAAATTGATAATAGCTATAGGTTACATATATGAGCTGTATTATGACATGTGAATAGTGCTTAAATAACACAAGATATTGCTGTTTACACTTGGTCCCATCCCTGAATTTTATTCCGAAATCCAAACTATTCCAAAACCCTAACTTTTTCTGGTCACAAGCAGGTTTTTTTTAACCTGTAATAAAATCCTTATACATACATAAACAAAATGTCTTGAAGGGGACATAAAAGGGAAGAAAGAAAATGCTCTAATGTGTTAAAGAATGTTATTATTGCACTATTACCTGCACATAATTATGTGTTTACCCCTGAATTAAAGGGACAGTGAACATTAAAATTGTTTTTCCCTTAATGTGTTTCCAATGACTTGCTATACTGGCTGCAGAGTATAAAATGTATGAAAAATTGCTTTGTTGGGTTTCTTTTTGTATTTGAAATAGCTGGTTTTGTTCTTTGAAACCACAACCCATTAATATGGATTGAGCTTTCAGGGAAATCAGATCTCTTTAGTTTATCACTTTCTGTAAACACACATGCTTCTTTATATTATCGCTGTCTGTATACCAAATGCCAACACTTAGAGAAAACAATTGATAATTATATTTTTTAATGGTTATCTCTCCTAACCCCCACTGTAGGTGTAATTTCTTCTGCTGGCTATGTTTACACAGCTATACTGAAGTATAGAAACTTTCAGTATAGTTAGAGATACCACCGTCAAAATCAGCTATTTTAAATGTTGAAATAAAAGTAAATGAGCTATTTGTAAAGAATTTAATACACTCCAGCATGTAAATTGGATCACAGGGAAAAAAATTAAACGGAGAAAATGTAAGGGTACATTGTTTCTTTAAATGATGCATAATAAAAAGAAAAATGCAATATACTTTCATTATATGTTTTGCCTTTTTCCTGTAAAAGTAACAGATATGAAACCCAAATGTTTTCTTTCCAATTTACTCCAGATTTCCAATTTACTTCTACTATCAAATTAGTTTCAATCTCCTGGTATCATTTGTTGAATAAGGGGAAATGTATTACTGGAAGCTAGTAGAACAAATTGGGTGAGCCAATGGCAAAAGGTATTTATGTGCATACACCAATCAGCAGCTAGCTCTCGGTAGTATACTGCTACTCCTGAGTCTACCTAGGTATTCTTTTAACAAAAGATACCAAGTGAACAAAGCATTAGATAATAAAGAAAATGTTAAAGCTTATCAAAATTGCATGGTTTGTCGAACTATGAAAGTTTAATTTTGACTTTTTAAGTCTAAAAATTGTGCTATTTCTGAAAATTGCACTGCACTCTTCACAAACCTAACCCTGCCACATATCTATCCCTAACTGGCCTCAGCAGGCAGATTAGACAAGAATACTATAAGCAAAATGCAAGTGACAGTGACAAGCCTTGTCTACTATAGTAACAAGTCCAGATGGGCTCCTCCAAATAAAGATGATGGTGGGTGGATTTTGGCCTTTAAAAATCAATAGCATAATCTCAGCCTGTATGTTTATTTATTGCAACACTGCACAAAAGTCTTGTAATTACAAGTTGTTTATGTTCACATTTCCCTGTACAGTGCATTAGCCCTTTTTAAACTATTTCCACAAATAAAAGTGACATTTTATATATACTAAAATAATAATATACAAATTGATTACAGTATGTGGTTTAGTTATGCGTCAGCTCTGGCAAAAAAATGATTGAAACCTGTATTATTTACTAAATAATTACTTCATCAGTTATTAATTGTCTATAAACAATAAAAAAAAACATAGACAAACCAATCAAAATGGATTTATCACAATAATTATTTATTTTTCAAAAGACAGTTTTGAATGCTCTAATAAAATCAAATCCCCAAATGAGTTTCACTTTACAATAACTGTAGATCTTGATATTCCATAAAATGTAAGCAGATTGGCTCACTTGATGTGTTCAGCAAGCACAAGTACAGCATTGCTGCTCCTTTAACAAAGGATAGCAAAAGAATAAAGCTAATTTGATAAATAAGTAAACTCTCCGTAACAATCTTACTGGTGCCTGTGAGAGAGAAGGAGGGAGGCAGGTCAGCGGCCCAGTGAGGGGTGGGGGGGTTCCCAACACTATGGCAAATGAATAGGAAGGGAAAGGGAGGGATTAGTTCCTGCATTAATTTTTTTTTATCAGTTGGAGGGAGAAGAAGGACCCTACACCACTGATCTTGGAGGGGGGAGGTGGGGAGGGGTCCCTACACTACAGAAAAAAGTATATTGGAGGGAGGGTGAGGGGGATCCCTACACTACAGGAAATAAAAGATAAATATTATACTGGCTGCCAGTAACAAGCTTAGCAGGGAACAGTGGCAGAGGGGGGGTTAGGGAGCTATTTGGGGGAATAAGGGAGGGTGAGGAGGGATCTCTACACTGTAGACATTTTAAAAATAAATATTTAAATAAATAAAAGCCCTAAACTGCATACGACCAGTACCTAAGATGGTGGTGACCAGTGTGGGAGGGAAGAGAGGTTTTTGGGAGGGATCAGAGGGTGGGAGTGTTAGATAGGTGGGTAATCCATACCCTACAGCAAATATGAACCATATAAGCTAACTGATTAACCCCTTCACTGCCAGGAATTTCAGAAGTGTTGTGCACAGCTGCAATGAGCGGCCTTCTAATTGCCAAAAACCAATGACAAAGTCATGCATGTCTGCTATTTATGAACAAAGGCGATCCTAGAGAAGCTTTTACAACCATTCGTTATATGAAGCATATTTAACAATGTGCGAGCGGACATGATACGAAGTAGCGTATTATGTCCGCTGCACATCGTTGCCCATCAATAAATGCCGACAGCATACGCTGTTGGCATTTATCATTGCACCAGAAGTTCTTGTGAACTGCTGGTGCAATGCCGCCCCCTGCAGATCTGCGGCCCACTAGCAGGGAGTGTAAATCAACCCGATCGAATTCTATCCGCCGCCTCCGAGCAGGCGAACAAGTTATGGAGCAGCGATCTTTAGACCACTGCTTCATAACTTCTTGATAACTTCTGTTTCAGGCTCACCGTAAACAAGAGGCCTCAAGCTTTATACGGAGCTTGATAAATACGTCCCTATGACTGCACTAGTTCTGTGTAAATAATTTCAGTGAGAAAACCAAAGTTTCCAAAAAATGTAACAATTGTTTTATATGATCGTATCTAGCGACCACATAGTGGCAACAATTATACCAAAATGCCTTGGGTTGTCTACTTTAAAAATATATAGGGTTTTCATAGGTACATTTTAAAAAAATAAGGCTATAGTTCTATTTAAACTGATTCTCTGGTACTTTGGGCAAGTTTTTCTCTGAAATTCCCAGTAGTGAAGGGGTTAAGGAAGAACAGGTGTCTTGTGAATATGAAATAGAAGGTACAGGATTTCTGGACACTTTTTTCCTGTTCAGGGGAGCCCCAGAATGTTACCTGCGCCCCTGAGCAGTGTACTTCCTACCCACAGTTAAAAAGGTAAACAATTGCATATTTCCATTTTCTATGAGTTGTAAATTACTCTGCAGTAAACATTACTAATAACTGTGTTATTATTCAATCAAATTAAGGCTCTGATGACATTTATTAAAATAAGAATTATGACTGGAAATGTTTATAATCTATAATGTTTTTGAATTTGTGTATCTTTATTAGTATAGTACTATCCTATATGGTACTACATATAGTACAGATCTTTTGAAAGGTGACAGGGCAACACAATATCCTCAGAGTGATTTTTCCCTACAAACAGATATAACATATAATACTTGGCATAGTGGTGAAAAAAATGATAACTGGTAAAGTGTATAGGCAAGCACTGCATTTTACAGTATATTTGTATTGTAGCTGTTAATATAACTGATCTAGCTCACTATAAAATGAAATAATATGGTAAATGAAATAATCAATTATATAACAATGCCTTTAGAGCTCATTAAAAATCCTTAATGCAGTCCTATTGGTTGGAACCTACTTTGATTTGAATATAAATGGGCTAAAAGCACTGATGTTGATAAGACGTCCCATTTAAGGCAACCCAACTCCAGGGGGCCTATGATGCAACCTGAATAAACACTGCAGAAGCGTTTTCAATGGAGAAGAGATGTGTAGAAATGGTTGTAACCTTCTTCCAAAGGATGTTCTGGTTGCTCCCCTGCTGTTTGGTCGCGCATGTGCAGATTCTCCCAGGTGTAGTAACAGATTCTGTATCCCCATCACATTATGTATCCCTCTCTCATGCACCAGCATTCAAGTCTAAGCCACGCCTCTGCTTCTCTTCCTTTTGTTTATTTAAGGTGGACTACTAATGCTAAATGATGTATTAAAGCAAGCAGAGATTTCAATCTAT